>NC_079225.1:13176042-13411932 GCF_029633865.1 Lampris incognitus | reverse complement strand
TCACCTGGCGGTGAGGAGTTTCGCCAAAGAGTGGGGTAATTGGCCGAATACAACTGGGGAGACAAAGTGGGACCCCCCCCCCGGGACCCCCCCCCCAAAAAAAAGAAAGACCTAAAACATTAACACTGCTAAAAAGCAATAGTACACATCTGTCTAACAACTATACGCCCTAAAACATCCCCACCGACCTTTCCTTCTGTCCCCTCCCAACATCATTCCCTCAGCGTCCCTCCACCGCCATTTTATCCACAGCATCCAGCAAACTCATCTCACCCAGAGCCCCATTCCCCCCTGCGCTCCACCAGCAGTACTAAAACATCAAATATCAAACACCGCACCCGTCTGCTGATGACCAGCACCTCGGTCCCTTAAAGCTGTAAATTCACCAACCCCACCCCAACCCCGACCCTCCGCCTGCTCATCCAATTAGCCTTAACTGGCATCAATCTTATCTCAACATGCTACAACATACTAATGTTCTCTCGCAGGCAAGGTTTTCAACCTGTTCTGGCCATCCCGGACCGACCCTGCCCCCTTCTCCAGGCCCATACTCCTGCACCCACTATTGGCACTTAAAATATTTATTAAAAGACCTCTCCCATGAGTCCTTGGGCAAGTACCCACCCCCCACTCCCCCCCCCCACTCCCCACTCAGCTTGATCATCACAAGTCAGCATTATGAAAAGGACTGCCCATGCATATTGATGTGTGTGTGTGTCTGTGTGTGTGTACATGTGGATTTTCATGGTGGATAAGACGGACAGGCTGGATTTTGGTGGCGATAAGCAGTCCCGCACCCGTGCAACAGGCTGTCCTGTAATCTCAGTTTGGAAGAAAATCCACCCTGAATTGTATAAATTCAAAGTGGACTCAAGGAAATGTTTTACGGACATTTTAACGCCGCCATGCTGGTTCATTAAGCGGGCGAGTTGTAACGGCCGTCCTAACAGCGGCTGGCGAGGGCCGCTGAAACTCTGGACTTTGTGGTTTCAGCATTGTGAGGCTAGGTGCTGTTATCGCATTATATTATAAGTCTAGTTAATTTTTCTAACTTTGGGCCTTTAACAGTGTAAAGCAGACAACCTTCCCTGTTCTCTGCTGTTGATTAACGACCTCATATACCGTTAATTAGACCCTCAGCCCTGAGGTAGAAAGATTTAATTTCCCCTTCATCATCATCCAGAGGAAAAAACAACCAATTAAAGAGAGGAGAGGAGAGGAGAGGAGAGGAGAGGAGAGGAGAGGAGAGGAGAGGAGAGGAAATGCAGATGTTGGTATTTAGGAGAAAAAGGAGGAGGAAGAGAAGAAGAAAGAATAGAGGCGTAATGGAAAAGCTAGAAGGAGAGGTGACACGGAGGGTGGATACTCGGTGGACGGATGGGTGGATGAGTAAATGTAGGGCAGATATTCAGGATAGACGTCTGGGTGAGAAAAATGGGGGAAATTAGCGAAGCCTTACCTTGTGGCAAATCTGGGGAGACATATGGCACCTCCTGGGTACTGATGTGCATCCAGTCAAAGTCATCGTAAGGATCCTGTTGGTAATCGCACTGAGAGAAACCCTCGTCAAATGTACAACTTCCTGGAGACCAAAAAAAAAAAAAGACAAAAGAAACATTAGTTTAACTCATACGATCATGAATTATTATTTTAAATTAATAACTTTTATAATAAATTGATTTCATAGGATTTTGGAATAAAGTCACATAATATCCTGTTCTGCCCTTATAACCAACTGGGTGACAGGGAAAACAAACCTTGTTATCATGAAGTGTGCATTCCTAGCATATCATAAAAACACAATGACCATTCCTCTGTAAAGTGTTATGTTGTGGCACAAAGTTGGGGGGGGTCAGTACTTTATCAGCTTAAACTCTGCAGGACCTCTGGCCTGTAATCTGTGATGAAATACAAAAGACCTTGAAGTGTTTTTGCAATGTGTGCACGCAGACAAAAAAAAAGAAGAAAAGAAAAAATTATCCGAGTAGCGAACTGCTGCAGCCGCCATTTAGCAGCAAAATTACAAATGTGGCCAAAACCTACCCTGCACCCTTGGCCACCTCCTTTATAGCCTACATTTTCTGTCGGGAAAAGCTCACTGCTGAACCCCTATGAGGCGAACGTATCATGAGGCTCACAATCCCTCTCTAGCATGTAGCATGGGCTATACAAGTGGATGGGCTGCAGAGGATGTAAAGGCTCTCTGCCACCCACCCATCTACACCTTCGACCCCTTAACATTTTCAAAAAATGCGTTGTTAGTCTTCACAATGGATATAATGTGTCAATACTCTGACTCGCCGCTCTGGTCTTCTCAAATGAATCTCCTCTTTGTGTGTTTTTCCCCCTGTGGGGTGTGTGTATGTGTGCATCTCAGCTCATTAACAAACCAGGGGAAGCCTGCGTTCTGACAGAAGTCACTCTAGGCCAGTCAGAACCACCTCTGACTCAATGATCACGCCCTTCAGCCAGTCATCCGAGTCTGTCATCGCCGCTTAAAGCCAAATCCATGAGCTGGCAGCTCCTAGTCTTGCTTGAACAAGAAATCGCCCTAACGTTTTTGGACTGCATCTGTCGCTCACAGCTAGCCGAACCAATCAAATTGCAATGATACAGGGCTCGTAAAGGAAACATAGCTGAAAGAAACAGCATGCTGGCTACTGCTAGCTAGCTCATACATCTACCTAGCGGTAATGTGTGCCTGGTGTTGACTATGTAGCTAGGAGGGATGTAGCTGGTGGAGGTCATAATGCCATCTGATTCATATGGCTGATGATTACTTTTCTGGTGCTACATGGTCACCCAGCCGTCCTTTGCAGGGTCTACGTCCCCGGCTTTCCTTTCTGCTGGCCACCAGCTTAAAACACCAAAGTTGTCACGTCGCCCCCTTACGTTTGCTTTCAAAGCCGGCAATCAAATACACATCTTTCCTTTCACAATGGTCCTTATTTCAATATTTAAATTTGGTAAGACACAATTAAAATGCAATTGTTTCATTTTTGATGAGACTTTTTTTTTCTGAAAATGAGTGCCAGTGAGTGAAAGCTGAAAGAGTTGAAGCAAGAAATTGAAGATATTACTTCAAGAGTCGTGGCTGGTATTCTTGTTAATCAAATAAGAAATATTTATAACTTATTATAACTGATTCTTTATTAAGTTTCAGCAGTGCTGAGTTTTGTAGATGCTGGATGTAGGTTACTTCCAGAAGTTGCTGGTTAGCTAGAAAGCTCCAGCTAAAATCTGGCCTAACTTGCCATGCAGCCGCTAAGCTGTGCTAGCAAGGATCTTCTCAAATATTAGGATGATAGCTAACTATCTGCATCACTATCCCACTAGGGCAACACATGCCCAGCGTATGCAGAAAGCAAAGCATTTTGCTAATTTTGTTTAATATTTAATGCATGGCATAATAAAACACAAAAAACAGCATTAAAACCCTCTTTAAAGAACCATCTTGAAGCAAGCAGTAGCCCAAATATTGTAAATATTACTTTGTAATAACTAGCTCATGTTTGGTGGTCACAAATCCTCCATAGATTGTTTTATTATTTTTATAATGAGAATAGAAGTAAAGTCACAGGATTTGAACATTTCTGGCATATTTGTAAATGTTTCTCCCAAAACTACACAGCGCCATACAAGAACATCAATGGTAGAAACAGATGCAGTGTAGCAGGCAAATATTTGGTGGTTATGGAGGGGGGGGGGAAATTGGTATATCATGCACCCACTTTTTTGGGGTACATGACACGTGGAAAAAACAAAGGGCCGGGTGGGCTTGGGTGCCAGTCCCCTGACAAGATGCACAAGAGGCTCTCGGATATCTCATTAATCTGAGCTCAGACTGAAGACAGATACCAAGAGGTGACGGAGCAAGCCAGAGGAGAGACAACTGACAAACTAACCAACTTTCTAAAGCTGCCGGCCGGCTGTGGCTCACAGCCCCGAGGCTGTGTGGATCACATTCCTCTTGGCTCCATCCTTCCATCTAACCTCTCTTCATTCCCTTCAACTCACTTCCATCCAGTTCAGTCAAGTCTTTGTCACAAGCAAGCCACCTCCAGCCATGATGTTAAAAATGCTGGGACGTGTAGAGGGCAACCAAACCAGCAAGGGGACACAGACTATAAACTGCTATTCTGAGCCGTTTTATTCTTCATTGGGATATGCAGAATCTCTTTCTATTGATGTGTAAATCATACTATTGAAACAAACTATACTGTCTGTGTGTGTGCGCGTGTGACCCCTTGACTCTTCACGTCCCACAGAGTGTCATTGTGCACCCTGTTGTACAGCAGCGCTCTCTGTGTGAGTCGAAAAAGCCGTGTGTGTGTCCCAGAGTGTCATTGTGCACCTTGTTGTAAAGCAGCCCTCTCTGTGTGAGTTGAAAAGGCACAGTGTGGGTGTGCGTGTGTGTGTGTGTGGGGGTGTGTGTCAGGATTTTCTATCGTAATGGGGACATTTAGTCCCCATTTACTCCCCATTTGGATAGAAAATCCTGAAACCACCTATGGGTCCCCATGAGGAAAGGGGTCTACTTCAGGGTTAGGATTTGGGTTTAGGGTTAGGGTTAGGATTATGATTAGGGTGAAGGCGTGTAGTTATGAAGGTTACGGTTAAGGGATAGAGAATGAATGTAGTCGATGAGGCGTCCCCACCAGTATAGGGAGACATGGTATGTGTGTGTGTATGCAAAGTGTGTGATGTGCATCTTTCAAACTGATTATTTGCAAAAAGCAGTCCCTGCACCGACCAATGGCAAACAAGCTACAGTTAGCAGCAAGCCGTTCTTCATAGGTTGTGAGCGTATTAAGAGGAGCACAGGAAGGGACACGGAGAGTAGGAGTTTTGTATCAACTTAAAGGTACCACCGTACATTTAACAGTGATCCAACCGTCTGTTCGATTTAAATGTACCAGCACACCAATCAGCATTGACCGACTGACAGACAGACAGACAGACAGACAGACAGACAGACAGACAGACAGACAGACAGACAGAGCCAGCACTACCAACTGTCAATGGTACCGCCAATGCTGGTTCTTTGGCACACCTAAATCAAACAGGTCCATTATGAATGTGATTACCTTCAGCTGTGTTTATCCTGCTATGCTTAATTCACAGAGGACCAAGGCCACCCTGCTATGTTTTTAACCTTTACATGGTTTTTAACCCGTAAATCAGGGATAGGCAACATGGTCCAGAAAGGTCCGGTGTGGGTGTAGGTCTTTGTTCCAACCAAGCAGTTACACACCTGATTCTATTAGTCAACCAATAGTCTTTGCGAAGTACCTTTATTTGTAGACTCAGGTGTGTAGCGCCTTGGTTGGAACAAAGACCTGCACCCACACCGGACCTTTCTGGACCATGTTGCCTATCCCTGCTGTAGATGTCAGCACTCTCACTACGATTATCTAGGGATTAGTTACTCTTTAAGAGAGCAGATTTAAAAATGTCTGGAATATGGACCGACCTAGAACGAGCTTCTTTCGGTTTGTGCGGATGATGAGATCGACAGGCAGCTGTCTAACAGCCTACAGTTCGCCGATATGAGAAATCGAGTATGCTGAAATGATAGATAGAAAATTAAATAAATAAAGCTATAGTTAAAGGTGACATAGTTTATGATATAAAAGGCATCCTACAGGACCGGAGTGCACTGAGACAGAAGACACTGTCATGTCATGTGTAGGCAAACGCTGTCGATACGTCTTACTGATGGTGTTATGTGTTAACAGAGAAAACCCCCAGCGCTACATGAAAAACACTGTCATGGAATCAGTGAAGTCTGGGCTGATGGCAGGCAGGCTATCCATCCATCCATCCATCCATTATCCAAACCGCTCATCCTGGCAGTCATTGGGCAGCTGGCGGGGAGACACCCTGGACAGGCCGCCAGGCCATCACAGGGCCGACACGCCTACACAAATTCACACCTAGGGACAATTTAGTACGGCCGATTCACCTGACCTACATGTCTTTGGACTGTGGGAGGAAACCGGAGCACCCGGAGGAAACCCACGCAGACATGGGGAGAACCTGCAAACGTTGGACTACCCCGGGGCTCGAACCCAGGACCTTCTTGCTGTGAGGCAACCGTGCTAACCACTGCACCACCATGCCGCTCTCAGGCAGGCTAATAAAGAGAAAAAATATTCTGCTTAGATTAGATCTTATTTATCAAGACAATTCGTCCTATCATTATTTCCAGTTTAAAGAGCTAAAGACAGAAGGGAAAGACAAGTGACTGTCATACAGTTTACCCTAACAGGTCCACACAAGTAAAAAAAAAAAAAAAAAAACATTTTAAATATATATATCAGAATCAGAATACTTTATTCATCCCTGAGGGAAATTGTATATATATAGATATCTATATATATCTATATATATATATTTATGTATATATATATATATATATATAGAGAGAGAGAGAGAGAGAGAGAGAGAGAGAGAGATAGATAGATAGATAGATAGATAGATAGATAGATAGATATAATAAGATTAAAAGAACAAAATAGCCTTTGTAAAAAACACACATTACAGATCATATGGTTTGTTTGTTTTTTTCAAAAATTACTGAATATTTCAATAAACCATCATAAAAAGTTGAATCTTTTATATTGGAAATGTCCATAAATCAAAAATAATTACTCAAAATTGCATTACTATTCAAAAATAATAATGTAATTTTTTTAAATATAAATATGCGGTTGCCGCACCTTGAGTACCAAACAACGTGTGGCTGACCCTGACCCACCCCTGTGAGGACCACCCAGCCTTTCAAGCCTCTCTAACAAGCGCTCGTTATGAACACCGTCAGGCAGACCACCGTCTCCCTCCTCGTCCGGACTGACTTAACAGGCGACTGTAGCATAACGGGAAACATTTTCTTGAAAATGATTTCTGGATAGGGGTCTTGTTTAGGGTTGGGTTTGGATTTGGGTTTTTTTTTTGGTTTTTTGTAATAGGTACTAACCAGTACCCATGTTTGTTTGGGTTTTTTTTGAGTTTCCTCTTTTCTCCCCAATTGTATCTGGCCATTACCCCGCTCTTTTTGAGCCGTCCCTGTTGCTGCTCCACCCCCTCTGCCGATCCGGGGAGGGCTACAGACTACCACGTGCCTCCTCCCATACATGTGGAGTCGCGCATGGGAGGATCACGCTATTCCCCCCAGAACAGGTGTCCTAACCAACCAGAGGAGGCGCTAGCGCAGTGACCAGGACACATACCCACGTCCGGCTTCCCACCCGTACACACGACCAATTGTGTCCATAGGGACGCCCGACCAAGCCGAAGGCAACACGGGGATTCGAACAGGTGACCCCCGTACTGGGAGGCAGCAGACTAGACCACCACGCCACCCGGACGCGATATTATGAACCCTACATAGCCCTCGCCAAAATCCCGTACCCTGTCCCAAATCTCGCGAACGGACGCCGGATTTCCGCTGCGTTGCTAAGGAAACAATCAACTATCAACTCGGTGCGAAGCAAAGCTAACGTTAGCTACCTTCAATTTTGTAATTTTGTATTTTTCGCAATTTTGGACAGCTGGCTGCTTTTGTAATTTTGGACTGCTGGCTGTCAACAACAGAACGGAGGTAAGTAACGTTAGTTGTCTGAAAATGAACATATATCTAATAAATAGACTTTCTCACATTTAAGAAAGCTAATCAGTAAGTTGTTACCTGTGTATAAATGTAAAAGTCATATTACTACAATATAGGAGCTCGTTTTGTTTGTAGTCATGATAAGGGGTGAAGTATCCTATGCTCAAACGTGGAGCAAGCAAAGATTGAGTTAAAAACGTTAATGTTGATTGTGGATAACTTAGACAGGTTAAATTGTGGGTGTACAGCGTTTCCTTGATGAGCGCTAACCCCATAACAACATATTTTCGCGTTGCTACGGTGGCGCACACGTGACAAAGCCAGAAACGAGATTTTGGCGAGGCCTATGTAGGGTTCATAATATCGCCCCCCGGACAGCAGTACCCTTTGTTTATAATGCTGCGGGTGTCGGGCTAGCACGGAAAGCTAACCGTGAGAGCACGTCCCCCTTTTTCCTTACCGTAACGAACATCAACATTCAGTTCAGCTAAAAGGTACCTTACGCGTCTTTTCAAGGCGTTTCGAGGTTACTTCCTGCTTTACCATCACAACGTACACGATATGGGAAGTTCAAGATGAATTTCAAACCAGGCTTCTGGGAACACTTGGGGAGGATTTCTGAAGGTCAACTCAAAACAGCCGTGTCTCGCAGCTCTCGTATCAGCTCCGATAAGCCGCCATGATAGAAAACGTGTTTTGCCCGGGCTCGGGGAAGAAAGATATGTCCGTCCTCATTTCGAAAATCCTCATGGCTGACGGTTCAGATTAAAGGGAGGCCTCGGAATTTCACAGTCTTACACCATTCGTCTATCCCGCACGACTCCCAAACACACGTTCCGCCCGCTTTCAGCTACGGATACACTCAAGACCGCGACGCGTCTGGTGTGTGCGTTTGCCCGCTATTGAGAAAGGCGTCTGCAAAGACTAAATATGCATAAAATTGTCGACACACACACACACACACACACACACACACACACAATCTACACGTGTTGCCAGTAATGAGAAGAGCAGGCGTTCACCCATTATTTCACCTCTGCTGGAACAAGCTCAAAGTGACTCGGAGACAAGTCGTGGACTGATTTACTGTTTCACATCCGAATCTGACAACGTCTGGACCCGTCCGCCCGGGCCGCGTTGGAGCGACCCAGTTCCTCTAGTTAGCCGCTTACTTTAACCACCGATACATAGCTCCGTTTGTCCTTCCGGTGCGGGGGAGATGGCGGCGCGCACTCACGTTTGCGGCGGCTTCACCCAGTACCGACTACGCAGCGTCTGTCCACGTCTACGTTTGTGTCATCGTGAGAGCCGGCGCCGGATCGGCTGAGGGAGCCCGGTCTGCCGTGTCCTGCGGGGCCCGGGGGGACCGCGGCCCTGCCCGGAGCCGTGGCCGAAGAGGACACACCGAGGGCGGTCTGACGGGACGCGGAAGTGGGGCAGGCTAAGCTAACTGCTAGCCCATGCAGACCCGACAGTCGTCCTGGCTGGGGTTCGCTCTCTGGACAGTGGCATTTTTGGACGGTGTTGCACCGAGTGGACCGTGTTGTTAACTGTGTGTGTTTTTTGTTGCTTTGTTCCGTCTGTTTTTGTGTGTATTTTGGTGGTGTCGTTTTTGGAAATTTTGGACGTGCGTTTTCTTCTTTAGTGTTGCACCGCTGTGGGCCGGGTAAAAATAGATTTCGTTTCTTTTGTGTACACGAGTACATGAAAGAAACGACAATAAACTGTCCCTGATTCCTTATGTCTCTCTGTCTGTCCCTCTGTCTGTCTGTCTGTCTGTCTGGCATTTGATCAAACCGGTGTCCATTTTCGTTATTTTTGTCATTCGGGTGTTCAGCCGGCTACAGCAGGTTGTGTCCCTGACCGAGGGGCCCCGTGTGAACACGACGACTCGACATTGTAGACCGCTGGACAAACTCAGAACCTCACAGCGGACCTGCGAGTCCAACCTCAGAGCCAAAGAACCGTTTCATCTGAAGCGAAATAGAAAAACCTCATGTCCACTTGTGATAAGAGCTTTTCTTTTGGGGGGGGGGGGGTTCCCCCTTTTTCTCCCCAACTGTACCTGGCCAATCACCTCCGCTCTCTGAGCCTTCCCGGTCGCTGCTCCACCCCCTCTGCTGATCCGGGGAGGGCTGCAGGCTACCACATGCCTCCTCCTCCTCCGCCGCTTCTTTTCACCTGACAGTGAGGAGTTTCACCAGGGGGACGTAGCGCGTGGGAGGATCCCACCGTTCCCCCCACCGCCCGAACAGGCGCCTCATCCGACCAGAGGAGGCGCCAGTGCAGCGACCAGGACACACACCCACATCCGTCTTCCCGCCCACAGACACGGCCGATTGTGTCTGTCGGGACGCCCGACCAAGCCGGAGGTAACACGGGGATTCGAACCGGCGAGCCCCGTGTGAGTAGGCAACGGAATAGACCGCCACGCTACTCGGAGGCCCCGTAACAACAGCTTTTCCAGAATAATATCCGTCATTCCACGTAGCGTTTTTGAACCAAAAATTCCAAACATGCGCACTGAATATGAGCTCTATGACAAACTACCTGAACATCAAACTAGTATTCGAGACTTCCGTCTTGGCGTGTGTAGACAAGGGCTACACACCCCGAAGTATATCGCACAATATTTACCACAACAAGTTCACTGACAACAACAAAAAATGTGTGTGGTCTGTTTGGTATGGTTTAACACTTCCATACAACGCTCATTCCCTATAATACCACCACCACCTACAGACACGTGTGTGTGTGTGTGTGTGTGTGTGTGTGTGTGTGTGTGTGTGTGTGTGTGTGTGTGTGGGGCTCCAGATGGGTCATTAAAGCCCACCCCTCCTCCATTCACAAGGACAAAGAGAGAGAAAGGCTGACTGCATTCTAATCACTTCCTAATCAGCCTATGTGATTGGCCGCCTCACTAATGAAATATTGGTGCCTCATTTGCATAATAAAATAATTAGAAGGACTTGATAAAGGCTCAAGGGCAAAGACAGGAGCAACACGCAACACACACACACACACACACACACACACACCGAACAGCGACAGAGGAAGGCGACAATCTTTGATGAAAGATTATGGGACGGCATCAGACAGAACATTTTCCACCATCGCCCACAGTAACACCGTCGGTGCTGATCTGAGCCCACGCTGACCTCGAGGAGGGGAGCGGCCCAAACCAGTTTTCACAGCGAGGTTCGAAGAAATCTAGGTGTCCTTGCAGGGGCTTTCCGGGGCCGCCTGGCACACCGAGGAAACGTCATATTTCCCCGGATCAGTCCAGATGGTCGGTCTCTGCAGATCACCAGCTAGTGTGGATAACGGGTTTTACAGAACTAGACCTCTCACCCCTTCAGTTCCACAGTCCCCAGGGGGGGGGGGGAGCCGGACGTGGGGTATGTGTGTCCCGGTCGCCGCACTAGCGCCTCCTTTGGTCAGTGGGGGGAACTGGGGGGAAATAGCGTGATCCTCCCCTCCTACGCCCCCCCCCTGGTGAAACTCCTCACTGTCAGGTGAAAAGAAGCAGCTGGCGACTCCAGCAGAGGGGATGGAGCAGCGATCGGGACGGCTGGGAAGAGTGGGGTAATTGGCCGGATACTATTGGGAAGAAAAGGGGAGGGAGAAAAAATTCCCAAAAAAAAATTTTTTTTTTTATCACCACAAGCATTTGTGCAATCTCCCACTTCCGGTAAACTTATGTAAACTACTAATAAGACACGTTAGCCCCCTAGCTAACGGGTCTGACCCCTTTAGCCGAGCGGTTAGCGCTGTCTCCTGCGGTGCGGGCGATACGGGTTCGCGTCCCGGCCGCGGCAGTTCCCGTGGGTTGCGTCGTCCCCCGAATTCGCTACAATACTATCCACGAAACCATTTAATGTCACTGCGGCAAACCGGTTATCTGCCGGTCAGTGGCGTAACCAGGAAATTTTTTTGAGGTGGGCCTGAGTGAAAATGGGTGGACCAAAATTTTCCAGCAATAATAATCCTTCAAACATTACAGCAGTAATGTGTTGCGGGGAACACTAATTGAGGCTGCGAGGGGTGGCTCATCCACAGCAGACAAATCTGGCGGTGGCATGGTCAAGGGAATCGCCTCACCGTCGTCAGAGGGGGGGGGGGGAGAGAAGCTGCCTGCAACGGAGAAGCTGTAGCCTCCTCTGCCTCCTCTCTCCGGCGGTATCTCACTCTCACTGGGCGGCTCAGTCGGTGCTGGAGCAGGTGTGCTTTCCTCCTCCTCCTCCATCCGTGGCTTTTTTAAAAAGCGGAAGATTGAACTTTGTTTCGCCATTCCAACAGTTATGGCTAACTGTTGGCTATTGGCTAGTTAGCAGCAGTGGAAAATACAGCGCGTGACGGTACGCGCGCTCAGATTTTGCAGTTCCACGTACGTAAAAGGGGCCGGCCTACGTGCTTGTAAGCCAGCGTGATTGGGTGGGCCTGGGCTTGAAATGGGTGGTCCTGTGACGGGCCAGGCCCACCCGTGGTTACGCCCCTGCTGCCGGTTAGACGCGCACACTACTGGGACACAAACGCCACCTCGTCCTGACTCGTACACGTCAGTGCACAGGGAGAAACCTCACACGCACACACACGCGCACACACACACGCATAGCAGGATATTGTTCACTCTCGCAGACACACGCACGCACACACACGCATAGCAGGATATTGTTCACTCTCGCAGACACACGCACACACACACACGCATAGCAGGATATTGTTCACTCCCGCAGACACACGCATCCTCTTTCGTCCCATGCACGCGATACGTACTGATTGCTCTCGCTCTCTCTCTCGTCTCACTACCGTGTGTGTCTAGAGCTTATCAGCGGAGCTCCTTTTCACTTAGTCCGCTGGCGGAGATATTAATTATCAGCAGAGAGCGGATCAGAGAAGAAGAAAGGGGGGCGGGGGGCGGCAGAGAGACACAAAGAGAAGAAGAGACAGAGAAATTAATTTTTAGCAGATCACACCAACCCTGGCGAGATCAACTCGGTGATATACGCGCGCGCGCGCGTGCGCGCGCACACACACGCGCACACTAGTCCTTTCAGTACCGGAAGTGTCCTCGGGAAAACTCTCCGTCCTTACTGGCTGCACCGTATCGCTTTTCCCTCTCTTTGTTCTCCCCCCCACACCCCCCGTTCGCTCGTCCCGCTCTCTCTTCCCGTGTTAATAATCCATTTAATGAGGATCGATACCTATTTAGTTTGGTGGCATCGCCGCCATTAAACACGAGGAGAGGAGGGGGGGAGAAGAAGAGTGGAGCAGGTGCGCCGTGCGATTTTGCTCCAATTTAAAGAAAATCGTTTTCAAGGACAATGATTACATTTGCTTCATTAAAATCCAATTTCGGCAGCTCATAATCACCTTTCCCCTTTAAATCGCCGCAGTTCGTCTGGGGCGGGTCCAGCAGCTCGCCGTACTGGCTGACCCGGTCTCGCCATCTCACGTGGCGCCGCGTGTGGGCTATTTTCTGGCAGGTCTTAGTTCCCGGCCGCGGAAGTGCGTCACAAAGCTGAAACTCCCGATCAGGCGGCAAACGGGAGCGACGTGGAGGGGAGGAAACGGGGAGGGAGGGGCGGCAAAGCGGCAGTGGTTGAAGCGTCGGCTCCTCTTTTCTCTGTCTTGTCCAACGCGAAAGTGAAAGTTGCGCGTCCGGGTGGCGACACGGGGATCGCCGGTTCGAATCCCCGAGTTGCCTCCGCCTTGGCGGGGCGTCCCCACAGACACAAGTGGCCGTGTGTGCGGGTGGGAAGCCGGATGTGGGTGTGTGTCCCGGTCGCTGCAGTAGCGCCTCCTGTGGTCGGTTGGGGTGCCTGTTCGGGGGCGGGGGGGGGGGTAGCGTGATCCTCCCACGCGCTACGTCCCCCTGGCGAAACTCCTCACTGTCAGGTGAAAAGAAGCGGCTGGCGACTCCACGTGTATCGGAGGAGACACGTGGTAGTCTGCAGCCCTCCCCGGATCCGTAGAGGGGGTGGAGCAGAGACCGGCTCAGAAGAGTGGGGTAGTTGGCCAAGCACAACTGGGGAGAATAAAGGCGGGGGAGGGGGTAGCCTGATGTGTTGCAGTTTGTGACCCCGTCTCATGCGTTACGTGAACAAAAGCGCCTACAGGACACTAATAAAGTTGTATTGTGTCATTCACTCTGTCCACGAGTTCCTGTTTTTCTCCTTCGTCGTCTCTCTCTCTCTCACACATACAATAGGTGAAATTAGCCTGAAATGATACAAGGTGACATCAGAGAGGCTGCTGCGCACACACGTGCGCTCGCTCTCTCGTCTCGCGCTCGCTCTCTCGTCTCGCTCTCTCGCTCTCGTCTCGCTTCAGCGGCCCTCGCAGCGCAGCGCAGCGCAGCACGACACGTTCAAAGCCGAGACCCACATATATATATGCACACCTCGTCTGTTTAACATACACATTCATGCACACACAACCGGGCACACCTACGTGCAAATAGCAGCACGCGCGCGCACGCACACCGTCTCTCTCTCACGCACGCACACGCACGCACACGGAGCAGCAGTTTAATTGGAAGTGCTGAAGGCTGAAGAATTTCTCCTTCATCTCACAATGCTGTAATTGAATCTGAGGCGCGTGCGTGTGCGTGTGTGCGTGCGTGCGTGTGTGTGTGTGTGTGCTGAGCTGATTCAGGGTTTTCCATTGACAGTAACAGTAAAACAGATTTGTGCGTTTCCTCTGTATTAGGAGCCTTTTTGTCCTTCTATCCTTGCTGTTTCGCTCTTTCCCTTCCTCCTCCTCTCACGAAACCAAACACTTTCTCTTCACACTCAAACGAACAAAGTCACGAACTCAAGCACTTGAGAATTAAATTTGCTTTTTGGTTTTTGTTTTTTTTTTCAAAACTGACCCACGCCCAAAGTCTCAGAGCTCAGCTGCAGGGCCCGCACACACACTGCGGATACAACAGCACGGGACGTCACACAGCCACTCCGCCGTGCAGACCCCTGCTGCAGGTACGGGTCTCGCTCTGCCCAAAACCGTCGCATCCCCCACCCATCCATCATCCAAACCACTTATCCTGCTCTCAGGGTGGCGGGGAATGCTGGAGCCTATCCCAGCAGTCATTGGGCGGCAGGTGGGGAGACACCCTGGACAGGCCGCCGGGCCATCACGGGGTTCACACATTCACACCGAGGGAAAATTTAGTACGGCTGATTCACCTGACCCACATGTCTTTGGACTGTGGGAGGAAACCGGAGCACCCGGAGGAAACCCACGCAGACACGGGGAGAACACGCAAACTCCACACAGAGGACGACCCAGGATGACCCCCCACGTTTGAACTACCCCGGGTCTCGAACCCAGGACCGTGTCGCTGTGAGGCGACCATGCTAGCCACCACGCCACCGTGCCGTATCCCATAGCATCCCATACCCCCTCTAGCATCCCATACCCCTCTAGCATCCCATACCCCCCATAGCATCCCATACCCCCCATAGCATCCCATACCCCCCATAGCATCCCATACCTCCCCTATAGCATCCCATACCCCCATAGCATCCCATACCCTCTATAGCATCCCATACACCCATAGCATCCCATACCCCTATAGCATCCCATACCCCCTATAGCATCCCATACCCCCATAGCATCCCATACCCCCCATAGCATCCCATACCCCCCATAGCATCCCATACCCCCCATAGCATCCCATACCCCCATAGCATCCCATACCCCCATAGCATCCCATACCCCCATAGCATCCCATACCCCCCATAGCATCCCATACCCCCTATAGCATCCCATACCCCCATAGCCTCCCATACCCCCCCATAGCATCCCATACCCCCTATAGCATCCCATACCCCCTATAGCATCCCATACCTCCCCCAGAGCATCCCATACCTCCCCCATAGCCTCCCATACCCCCCCATATCATCCCATACCCCCGATAGCATCCCATACCCCCGATAGCATCCCATACCCCCATAGCATCCCATACCCCCCCATAGCAGCCCTACACAGGGTGACCACGCATCTTCTTCTCATGTTTTCTTGCCTGCTGCTTTTGTGTGCCGTTGTGCTGCACTACATGTATTATTACTGTCTGTTATTGTTGCGTGATGATGTGTGTAATGTTGATTCCCCTTGTGCCGCGGAAAAGCATTTCCCAGCGGGGACAATAAACTAACTAACCTCGGTTCCCCTGATTCGTTTGACTCTACAGTTTGACAGCTTCCGACGTCATCGGTGTTCACGCGTCTCACTGACAGCGGGTTTCTATCCGAGGCGCAATTCTGCAGAATTGGTTCCCGACGTTCCGGGGAAAACTATCGGAGGCCAGCTGTTAAAGTGGACAGGTGGACAGGTGACATACTGAAAATGCTTCCAAATGTAAGCGTTATTCTAAGTAAACTGTTGTGTTTTATATATATATATATATATATATATATATATATATATATATATATATATATATATGTAAATAGGACTGTGTTAAATGAGTGTGACATTGCTTTAACTGGCTGAAAACAAGTCTCCGCTTCAACGGCTGCAAACAAAATGTGCCATTCCGAGTCTAATTGGGCATAAACGACTCGATAATACCCCGTCACTGCATTAATGCCCCCACACATGACAGAGAACGCATAGGAACATTTTGATAATGCACAGCAGCTTTTTTTTTGTATTACTTTCTTCCCCTTTTTCTCCCCGGGGGCATCTGGCCAATCACCCTGTTCTCTAAGCCGTCCCGGTCGCTGCTCCACCCCCCCTGCCTCTGCCGATCCAGGGAGGGCTGCACACTACCACACGCCTCCTCCGATACGTGTGGAGTCACCAGCCACTTTTCACCTGACAGTGAGGCGTTTCACCAGAAGAACTGACCAGAGGAGGCGCTAGTGCAGCGACCAGGACGCACACCCACATCCGGCTTCCCACCCGCAGACACGGCCAACTGTGTCTGTAGGGACGCCCGACCAAGCCGGAGGCGACACGGGGGTTCGAACTGGCGATCCCCGTGTTGGTAGGAATGCCATTTTTGTTTTAGGTTCAATACGCTTGGCTGTTATTGAGTCCAAGCAAGGACTTGGTGAATCTACACTTGGTGGATGTACACCATGTCCACTGGGGACCTTTTGAAGTACTGCTTCCTGTATCATTTTCTATGCTCAGGTCCCACGTTTGGCGTTTCTCCATAATAGGAACCGCGGCGAGCCGGACAGCCGAACAGAGTTCGGGGATTCTGAAGGCGTTTCCACTGGTGACGGCGTGGTTCTGGGCGGTTTCCCCAGAACTTGACGTTGGCGTCGGTCAGGAGGCGGCGCTAAATTTAGGGTCCAGAAACGTTTGGGCAGAGCTAGCAACGCTACTGATCGCCATTCATCGAGTCTCTCACATGGGCTGAACAATATTGAAAAATGAAATCCAAACTGCGACATTTGTGTTTTTTTACGACATGTATTGTAACATTAAAAGTGGCTTTACGTCGCCAGAAGTCTGCAGCTTTAAACTTCCAAAGCCCAGTTTGCAGAGACTTCATCACTCGCCACGGCTAAGGGGGGGGTTGGAGTTGTCCAAGAGGCCATTAAACCACACTAAACTACGGGATTCGTACAAAGCGCTAGAAAACTTTCCTTCAAGACCGGCCACGAAAAGCAGATCTAGACGTCATGTTGTACCGAGCTACAGGGGTTTTAGGCTGTCATGACTGACAGGTCGCCAACTGCGTCTCTCCGGCCGGCAGCCTCGAAGGAGACGCCGGGACGAGGCGACTCCAGGCCGAACCGCTGCTTTTCCCCCCACATTCATGTGACAAACACAAGCCGACTCCGCCCCCCTCCCGAAGACGGCGTTGCCGATGATCGCTGCTTCATCCAGTCCGGCCATAGTCGGATCGGACGAGACCGGGACACGAACCCCGATCCCCAGTGGGCAACTGCATCGACAAAAGCCGATGCTTAGACCGCTACACCACCGCGGACCCTCCTACACCTATCTTAATATTATCTTCATATGTATGTATGTGTGTGTGTGTGATCTTGAACGTCTCTTGTGTTTTAAAAGGCCTTGACCGATTTTGTGACCTACCGATTGGCAACATGACCCCGAAGCGCCAAACACCTTGCACATCATGTTTCTATCCGTCCTTCAGACAAGTTGACACGGTAACACGACTTGAACGTGGTCCTATGTGTCACATGTCCACTCAAGACCCCCCCGTGAGACAGACGGACGGACGGAGCCTATCAAGAACCAAGTCAGGGACAGATATTAATGGGTAATGACCGGGGCAGAGTGATAAAGCAGAAATAAATCAGTGACACTACACTTGTTGTTTCTCATTCAATAGTGCGGTTGTGTTTTTATAACATCCAGCAAAGGAAGGTTATTTCCTCCTCCGCCCACCTTATCCGCTACCGTCCACCACCGCCCACATGACGAAACAGCTGGTCACGTGGTCAAGAACCTGGTCACGCGGTCAAGAACCTGGTCACGCGGTCAAGAAACTGGTCAATTCATCGCGTTTCTTTTCACGGAAATCTGATTTATGAAAATAATAATAATAATAATAATAATAATAATAATAACATGATCCGTATATCTGATTCGGCAAAGGTTTTAGGCCGGATGCCCTTCCCCTCTTTTCATTCAAAAAGAGCACGTTTTAATCACTTCAAGCCTGCACAAAAACGTTCAGTGTCAATTTCGGGGGATTTTATTCGATATTCTCGGTTTCCGCCGAGGCTTTTCACGTGAAAAACACTCGGATTGGAAACGTACGAGACCTGCAACCATGCTTCCTATCGTCCAATCTGTTCTACCTCTCTCTCAGTGTTAGCATGAGTGTGTGTGTGTGTATATGTGTGTGTATGTGTGTGTGTTTGTGTGTGTACATTTCCAGATAGCAGTTAGCAGGAGTCAAAACCTTCCATCAACACCATCTTCCCGCCGCTCACCTCTCCCCCGTCCTCTCTTGTGCTGTCTGTCTATCTCTCAGCCGTTCATCTCCATTACTATTCAAATGCTGACATTTAAAACAACTTCACACATCGACTGACTGGCTGGCAGATAAGGGAGGGGGGGGGCACAAAGACTGAGGAGGAGGGGGGGGAGAGGAGAGAGAAAACAGACATGCAGAAGATGGGAGGGGGAAGAAAAGATGTGGAGAACAGCGCAGGAACGAGGAAGAGAAAACAGGGGGGGGGGGATCCTCCACGCCTGTTCTGAGCCCCTCCGTCACCTCCGCCTGTGAACGAGTTCACCCTAAACCCCCCGGGGGGGGAGTCGGGTTTCATTCGCTCTCGGGAAAACCGAGCCGGTCCCTCCTTTCTTCCCTTTGTCCCCCCCCCCCCACCACCACCACCACCACCACCACCACCTAACTTCTCCGTTTACTGTGGTCTCTCTCTCCACCCCCGTTCCCTGTGGTGCACATATCCCCGGGACCAACGCTGCAACAACTTTCCCGGCAACGAATGAGTCAAATACACGACAGAGTCGACGCGGGCGAGGAGCCGCGGTGAGGCGAGACGACCTCCTGGTCGCCGCAGCCGCGTACACTTCGCCCGAACGCCAAACCGGGATTTCCACGTCTGACTTGCAAGAGTCAGTGTGAACAAGTCCCCCCCTCCCCCTCCCCCTCCCTCGAGGCCACAGACTCTCGGGTTTGTGTGAACGCCACTCATTCACAGTTTCTGCCGAGGAACAAACAAGTCTCGACTGGCGGATAAACACCTCTCGCACGTCTGACCTCACAACCCACAGACGGGCTGGCTCACGTCCGGCGTTTCACCCAAACACGCTTGCAGCGCCGCAGCGCAGCGCAGGCCGGGAAGGACGGACATCTTGGATGCGACTCGCTAGAATAAGAGTGAGCGGCTCCTTCAAATGGTCGAGCGCGGCTTGCTAGAGAAGTCCTATGACGCTATACTGGGCGAGCTGGAAAGTGTTTGGGGATCAGTGAGACGTCCAGGGCAGATAAGCCTCCTCCTTGCAAACGGTCGGGGTGGACCGCGTTTGGCCGGAGCAACGGCGGCCGCCTGCCAGGCACCTATGCACTCGAGCCTAGCCAGACGCCGCACCTCGCCCAGCTGGCCGGCCGGCCGGCCGCCCCCCCCCCCCCGAAACGCCGCGCTGGCTCTGCTTTAACGCCACCGCGCCGAAACACTTCTCACAGGCCCCGATAGCGACGCTGATAAATGACCAGGGGGCCGCAATCACATAACGTCCGATGCATTGTGGGGGATTTGAACGGACCAGTCAGAGAGCCGGAAGAACTCTTGTTTGTTTTCCAGCCAATCAGGTCACAGCTGAGGTTTTGGACTTAAAAACAGGTCTGGTGTGGACGAGATAAGAGCAGAGCAGAGCAGAAAGCACACACGCACACACACACACACACACACACACAGGGAACCATATGTGGAATGTTTGGCATTAGGTAAGTGAAGCCAGCTGGGTAAAGAGTGAAAACAAGCTCTCCGGCTGAAGGAAAACAAAAGAAATGGAGACGGAGAGAAGAGAAGAGGACAAACGAAGAAGAGGACACGGGAGAAAATTGAGTTGTGTGTGGGGGGGGAGGGGGAGGGGGGGGGGGATCTTATGTGTGTTCAGCAGAAAAATCTAAGCACAGCCATAAGCAGGTTAAATCTGTAGCAGCTAGCTTAGCGACTCAGCACAGGGGCTAGTGACACACTGAACCGCCTGGCTGACTTTCCCCAATTGTCCGGCAAGCTGGCTCACAGGCTTGCTGCCTGATTTACTGAGTGGTGGGCTGGCTGGTTGGATTTAGCACATCTATCCTGTGTTGTGCAGCAGAAGCACTTCTGTTGTTCGGCCCGCCAAACAAAAAGCAACTCTCCCCACAGACACACAATGAACAACCTGAAACAGCAGTAATACTGGAGAGAGAGAGAGAGAGAGAGAGAGAGAGACAGACAGAGAGAAAGAGGGAGAGGGAGAGAGAGAGACAGACAGACAAACAGAGAGGGAGCGAGAGAGAGAGAGAGTGAGACAGACAGGCAGAGAGACAAACAGAGAGGGAGCGAGAGAGTGAGACAGACAGAGAGAGAGACAGACAGGCAGACAGACAAACAGAGGGAGCAAGAGAGTGAGACAGAGAGACAGGCAGACAGACAGACAGAGAGAGACAGGCAGACAGACAGACAGACAGAGAGAGAGAGAGAGAGAGAGAGAGAGAGAGAGAAAGAGCGACAGAGCAAGGGAGAGACAGAGAGAGACAGACAAACAGAGAGGGAGCGAGAGAGTGAGACAGAGAGAGAGACAAAGAGAGAAAGAGCGACAGAGAGAGAAAGAGCGACAGAGCGAGGGAGAGACAGAGACAGAGAGAGACAGACAGACAGACAGACAAACAGAGAGGGAGCGAGAGTGAGATAGACAGAGAGACAGAGAGACAGACAGGCAGACAAACAGGGAGTGAGAGAGTGAGACAGAGAGAGAGACAGGCAGACAGACAGACAGAGAGAGCGATACAGAGAGAGAAAGAGCGACAGAGTGAGGGAGAGACAGACAGACAGATAGACAAACAGAGAGGGAGCGAGAGAGAGTGACACAGACAGAGAGACAGACAGGCAGACAAACAGAGGGAGCGAGAGAGTGAGACAGACAGAGGGAGCGAGAGAGTGAGACAGGCAGACAGACAGAGAGACAGAGAGAGCGATACAGAGAGAGAAAGAGCGACAGAGCAAGGGAGAGACAGACAGACAGACAGACAGACAGACAGACAGACAGACAGACAGACAGACCATACACTCATGAAACACTGACTAACAAGGTCTTCCAATTTTACATAAGAAGTACCTTAAAATAACAGATGGAAGATATTTCTTGTTCCTCTGTGCCACCAAAAACAAAAACCAAATAATGTGGGGGAAAAAACCACACAAGTGTAAAAAAAAAACCCTCCAACAAAGAGTTTCTTTTATCTGAGGCTGTGACACAGTTCTGTTGAACAATAAAAGACGCCCAACGACAGCGTTTACCGTGGAGGAGGAAATACAGCTCGCGCTGCCTGCACACAGACGACGTGCAGTATATTACACACAGCGGCGGGGCCCCCAGACCCGTAAACACAACCGCAACAAAACGAGCAGCTTTCCCATGAAACGCCTTTCACTGCAGACTGTCTGGGAGACAAATCTTGTTTTCTTCTGCTCTTCTGTCACTAAATTAGCTGCGTTCACGTTAAAGGCTCTCTTTGCACCCGTCACGCTGCCAGACTGGGAAAAGTCACACACTGATGGAGTCAAACTAGCAGCAGCATGACCCGCATGGAGCGAGGGGGATCGATTCACATAAGTATCGCGATTCTTATCGTCTACGATTCTGAATAGATTCACCAATTCCAAAATTCGATTCTTAAAAACGTTGTTTTGCGCCTCACGTCGCCTCCTCGCTGCTGGTAATGTTGACTCGCTGGTCCCGCTCCCGCAAAACACAACAGTGGCTTTTCAGTCGCTGCTAACGTTAGCGCTTGGTGGCCTTTATTTATTTGTTTGTTTGTTTTTTTTGGGGGGGGGGGTCCCCTTTTTTTTCTCCCCAATTGTATCCGGCGAATTACCCCACTCTTCCGAGCCGTCCCGGGTCGCTGCTCCACCCCCTCTGCCGATCCGGGGAGGGCTGCAGACTACCACATGCCTCCTCCCATACATGTGGAGTCGCCAGCCGCTTTTCACCTGACAGTGAGGAGTTTCACCGGGGGGGGGGGGAGAGAAGTTACGCATGGGAGGATCATGCTATCCGCCCCCCCCCCAACAGGTGCCCCGATCGACCAGAGGAGGCGCTGGTGCAGCAACCAGGACGCACACCGACATCCGGCTTCCCACCCACAGACATGGCAAATGCACTACATGCACTAGGCTATGTGGCGTAGTTCCGCTTCGACATAGTACTGCTTGTACGTTTCCACTCCCTTTGTTTACATCGCGCTGGCGCCGAGCTAGCTAGCTAGCATGGCAGTTTGCTCATCTTCATGAGTCTATCCAGAAAAAAGTTCAAGGCCGAACATTTTCAAAAACAACAAGATAAATACTCTGAGCATTGCTGTGTCCCACTTTGTTCGGCTAGCTCCAAGTTTAACGGCATTACTAAGTTTCCACGGCTTTCCAATCCATCCTGACCTGAGAAGACAGAGACCGGTAAATATACGCCGGGATCAGTTCACCATCACCTCTCACACTAAGGTCTGTAGCAGACACTTCTCAACTGGTCAGCTCATAGAGCCAAAAACCCTTGATGGTTGAAGAAGGCTTGTTAAAGGTGCTGTACCGATGCTCTTTGAACGGAATGGCTATACTGTTGAGACACCACGATGCAGTGTGTGGGGGAGAGCAAAACGGCCCGTTGATCCAGTCCCTCCTGAGGGGCAATGTGATAGCACAAGGGATCACGACTACTGCTCTGTCCCTGAACCGTCTGCACTGGACATGTCCTTGTCATCTGTAGAAGACAAAGACAAAGAAACTGAAGACCTGAGAAGGGAATGGCAGGAGTTGCGTGTCCAGCGAGAGTTTGGGTTACAGCGGTTTGCAGGCCCCCCGACACCGACATCCAGTTCTATACTAGGTAACTTTAGGTCCAAGTTGTATGTAACTGTTAGTCTAACGTTAGCTAACTGTTTGACATCAACCGTTAACGTTGGACATAAATTATAAAAATCCTGTCGTCAGTGTAGCCTAACGTTTGTTTACTTGTGTCACTGGGAACCCTGTGCTCCATCCACGAGTTATACTGTGTGACCGCTCGACAATGTTTCTATATATTTAACGATGATGCATCGGTGGTTTAAATAGGCTATACATACAAACACCCTATCCGAATGTTGATTTGGATAACATGCGAGATGACAGGATACCTGTAACAATTAACATGGTTTCGGTGACTGTACGTGATTTTATTGAGTGTTAATTAATGGGGCCTGATGTATGTCTTTTGTGAAAAGCTATGACCACCTGATGGCGTTTTGGTTTTTGATTGAGCCTTCCACTTATAAAATGGTCCGGGTCTCAAGAGCCAAATCAGCTGCCAAGATTACTCATTAATAGTTGTTTTCCTACCTTCGTAATTGTGAGTGTAGGATGCAGCATACAACCTAAAGCCCTTGTCCGATTATCTGGTTGGTGTTGGTGCTGTTTGCTGGCAAA
Source organism: Lampris incognitus (assembly GCF_029633865.1). Lineage (NCBI taxonomy): Eukaryota > Metazoa > Chordata > Actinopteri > Lampriformes > Lampridae > Lampris > Lampris incognitus. The sequence continues at coordinate 13,388,193 of NC_079225.1, read as the reverse complement.
TTCTGTGGACATCTGTTACTTTGAGCTTTGGGAGCTCCTGCAAAGAACGGGTGTAAAACAGCGCCATCGACAGACCGGAAACACACAAGCAGTATTAGGTGGAATGCGGAAACGATTGTGCAAAGAGCGCATTGTGTCTGTCGTGATGCCCGACCAAGCCGACGGCAACATGGGGATTCGACCCGCCGATCCCTGTGTCGGTAGGCAACGGGATAGACCGCTCCACCACCCTACTCTTGGTAGCCTTTCTAAAACTGGAGCAGCAACAAATTCAGCCAGTCCCCTCGTCATCGAAGGCAAGCGTTTGGGCGAAAGAAGGCGTTTGACACGACTCACCCAACATGCAAGATTTGTAAAACGAAAGTTAAGTATTTTGGGAACACAACAAATGTCAAGGTCTCACAATCATGACGCCATCAACCAGGGTTGAAAGAAGTCCATCTGTAAAAGCCGCGTCTGTAATTTATCTGCGAGATAAAGCGAGACCACATCTTAACATGCCTGGAAAACGGACGACCTTGAAATAAGAGCGCTTCTGTTCCGTGGGCGCGGAGGATGACGTCAAGACTCGGCTGTATGCTAATGCTAATGCTAAGTAATGTGGGAAACAGCAGGGAATGAGACAGAAGTGTGTGTGTGTGTGTGTGTGTGTGTGTGTGTGTGTGTGAGCCATTCCGACAACAACGTTCAAGAATGTGTGTTTGAACGCGGCTTAAAGCGTCGCCTTTTATGTGGAAACACCCGACGCAAGGTCGACCCTGGCTGTTGTGAGGGGTCCCGGAGTGATTAAAAAGTGAAAGAGCTGTTGCCTGTTGACATTTAAGGGTGCAGGCTGAGACACAAACCGCAAAGGGAAATGTTTGGAGGTGGCACACTGCAACACTGTTCTCCCTCTCCTCTCTCAGCCACTCATCAACGGCACACAATAACATGCTGCACACACACACACACACACACACACACACACACACACACACACACACATGAGAGACGGAGTGTGCGTGTGAGAGAATGTGTGTCTGTTGTCACCTTCAGCTGTAAAATGTGGTCAAACGCCACTTCAGGGCAGAAAAAAAAGCAAAAGAGAGAGAGAGAGAGAGAGAGAGCGAGACAGGAATAGAGTGAAGATGGAGGGGGATAGGAGACCCTTACCTCCCAGGAGTGAGATGGGGGGGGAGTGTGTGTGTGTGTGTGCGCGCGCCAGCTTGTGTGTTAAATGAGTTTTGGGAGTTGTCGTCTCTTTACGATAGCTGTGACTGGCCTGAGGACAGCTGTTATTACACTTAACAACAGGGGATGTGTGTGTGTGTGTGTGTGTGTGTGTGTGTGTGTGTGTGTGTGACTGTAGGTGACAAAAAGACAGAGACAGTGAAAGCACAAGGGACAGAAACACGGTGTGAGAGAGAGAGATAGTGGTTTTAGATCTTGGAAGATCTAGTCTTGCATGCTACAACAGAAGACATTCCTCCAACGTGACCAGGTTGGATGGTCCTCATGCTACAACAGAAGACATTCCTCCAACGTGACCAGGTTGGATGGTCCTCATGCTACAACAGAAGACATTCCTCCAACGTGACCGGGTTGGATGGTCCTCATGATACAACAGAAGACATTCCTCCAACGTGACCGGGTTGGATGGTCCTCATGATACAACAGAAGACATTACTCCAACGTGACCGGGTTGGATGGTCCTCATGATACAACAGAAGACATTACTCCAACGTGACCAGGTTGGATGGTCCTCATGATACAACAGAAGACATTCCTCCAACGTGACCAGGTTGGATGGTCCTCATGCTACAACAGAAGACATTCCTCCAACGTGACCAGGTTGGATGGTCCTCACGATACAACAGAAGACATTCCTCCAACGTGACCAGGTTGGATGGTCCTCATGCTACAACAGAAGACATTCCTCCAACATGACCAGGTTGGATGGTCCTCATGCTACAACAGAAGACATTCCTCCACTCATGATACAACAGAAGACATTCCTCCAACATGACCAGGTTGGATGGTCCTCACGATACAACAGAAGACATTCCTCCACTCATGATACAACAGAAGACATTCCTCCAACGTGACCAGGTTGGATGGTCCTCACGATACAACAGAAGACATTCCTCCACTCATGATACAACAGAAGACATTCCTCCAACATGACCAGGTTGGATGGTCCTCACGATACAACAGAAGACATTCCTCCAACGTGACCAGGTTGGATGGTCCTCATGATACAACAGAAGACATTCCTCCAACGTGACCAGGTTGGATGGTCCTCATGATACAACAGAAGCCATTCCTCCAACGTGACCAGGTTGGATGGTCCTCATGATACAACAGAAGACATTCCTCCAACGTGACCAGGTTGGATGGTCCTCATGATACAACAGAAGCCATTCCTCCAACGTGACCAGGTTGGATGGTCCTCATGATACAACAGAAGACATTCCTCCAACGTGACCAGGTTGGATGGTCCTCATGATACAACAGAAGACATTCCTCCAACGTGACCAGGTTGGATGGTCCTCATGATACAACAGAAGACATTCCTCCAACGTGACCAGGTTGGATGGTCCTCATGCTACAACAGAAGACATTCCTCCAACGTGACCAGGTTGGATGGTCCTCATGATACAACAGAAGCCATTCCTCCAACATGACCTGGTTGGATGGTCCTCATGCTACAACAGAAGCCATTCCTCCAACATGACCAGGTTGGATGGTCCTCATGCTACAACAGAAGACATTCCTCCAACGTGACCAGGTTGGATGGTCCTCATGCTACAACAGAAGACATTCCTCCAACGTGACCGGGTTGGATGGTCCTCATGCTACAACAGAAGACATTCCTCCAACGTGACCGGGTTGGATGGTCCTCACGATACAACAGAAGACATTCCTCCCACGTGACCGGGTTGGATGGTCCTCACGATACAACAGAAGACATTCCTCCAACGTGACCGGGTTGGATGGTCCTCATGCTACAACAGAAGACATTCCTCCAACGTGACCAGGTTGGATGGTCCTCACGATACAACAGAAGACATTCCTCCAACGTGACCAGGTTGGATGGTCCTCATGCTACAACAGAAGACATTCCTCCAACGTGACCAGGTTGGATGGTCCTCATGATACAACAGAAGACATTCCTCCCACGTGACCGGGTTGGATGGTCCTCACGATACAACAGAAGACATTCCTCCAACGTGACCGGGTTGGATGGTCCTCATGCTACAACAGAAGACATTCCTCCAACGTGACCAGGTTGGATGGTCCTCATGCTACAACAGAAGACATTCCTCCAACGTGACCAGGTTGGATGGTCCTCACGATACAACAGAAGACATTCCTCCAACGTGACCAGGTTGGATGGTCCTCATGCTACAACAGAAGACATTCCTCCAACGTGACCAGGTTGGATGGTCCTCATGATACAACAGAAGACATTCCTCCAACATGACCAGGTTGGATGGTCCTCATGATACAACAGAAGACATTCCTCCAACATGACCAGGTTGGATGGTCCTCATGCTACAACAGAAGACATTCCTCCAACGTGACCAGGTTGGATGGTCCTCATGCTACAACAGAAGACATTCCTCCAACGTGACCAGGTTGGATGGTCCTCATGCTACAACAGAAGACATTCCTCCAACATGACCAGGTTGGATGGTCCTCATGATACAACAGAAGACATTCCTCCAACGTGACCAGGTTGGATGGTCCTCATGCTACAACAGAAGACATTCCTCCAACGTGACCAGGTTGGATGGTCCTCATGCTACAACAGAAGACATTCCTCCAACATGACCAGGTTGGATGGTCCTCACGATACAACAGAAGACATTCCTCCAACGTGACCAGGTTGGATGGTCCTCATGCTACAACAGAAGACATTCCTCCAACATGACCAGGTTGGATGGTCCTCATGATACAACAGAAGACATTCCTCCAACGTGACCAGGTTGGATGGTCCTCATGCTACAACAGAAGACATTCCTCCAACATGACCAGGTTGGATGGTCCTCATGCTACAACAGAAGACATTCCTCCAACGTGACCAGTTGGATGGTCCTCATGATACAACAGAAGACATTCCTCCAACGTGACCAGGTTGGATGGTCCTCATGATACAACAGAAGACATTCCTCCAACGTGACCAGGTTGGATGGTCCTCATGCTACAACAGAAGCCATTCCTCCAACGTGACCAGGTTGGATGGTCCTCATGCTACAACAGAAGACATTCCTCCAACGTGACCAGGTTGGATGGTCCTCATGATACAACAGAAGACATTCCTCCAACGTGACCAGGTTGGATGGTCCTCATGATACAACAGAAGACATTCCTCCAACGTGACCAGGTTGGATGGTCCTCATGCTACAACAGAAGACATTCCTCCAACGTGACCAGGTTGGATGGTCCTCATGATACAACAGAAGACATTCCTCCAACGTGACCAGGTTGGATGGTCCTCATGATACAACAGAAGACATTCCTCCAACGTGACCAGGTTGGATGGTCCTCATGATACAACAGAAGCCATTCCTCCAACATGACCAGGTTGGATGGTCCTCATGCTACAACAGAAGACATTCCTCCAACGTGACCAGGTTGGATGGTCCTCATGATACAACAGAAGACATTCCTCCAACGTGACCAGGTTGGATGGTCCTCATGATACAACAGAAGACATTCCTCCAACATGACCAGGTTGGATGGTCCTCATGCTACAACAGAAGCCATTCCTCCAACATGACCTGGTTGGATGGTCCTCATGCTACAACAGAAGCCATTCCTCCAACATGACCAGGTTGGATGGTCCTCATGCTACAACAGAAGACATTCCTCCAACGTGACCAGGTTGGATGGTCCTCATGCTACAACAGAAGACATTCCTCCAACGTGACCGGGTTGGATGGTCCTCATGCTACAACAGAAGCCATTCCTCCAACGTGACCAGGTTGGATGGTCCTCATGCTACAACAGAAGACATTCCTCCAACGTGACCGGGTTGGATGGTCCTCATGATACAACAGAAGACATTCCTCCAACATGACCAGGTTGGATGGTCCTCATGCTACAACAGAAGACATTCCTCCAACATGACCAGATTGGATGGTCCTCATACTACAACAGAAGACATTCCTCCAACGTGACCAGGTTGGATGGTCCTCATGCTACAACAGAAGCCATTCCTCCAACGTGACCAGGTTGGATGGTCCTCATGCTACAACAGAAGACATTCCTCCAACGTGACCAGGTTGGATGGTCCTCACGATACAACAGAAGACATTCCTCCAACGTGACCAGGTTGGATGGTCCTCACGATACAACAGAAGACATTCCTCCCACGTGACCGGGTTGGATGGTCCTCACGATACAACAGAAGACATTCCTCCCACGTGACCGGGTTGGATGGTCCTCACGATACAACAGAAGACATTCCTCCAACGTGACCAGGTTGGATGGTCCTCACGATACAACAGAAGACATTCCTCCAACGTGACCAGGTTGGATGGTCCTCATGATACAACAGAAGACATTCCTCCAACGTGACCAGGTTGGATGGTCCTCATGCTACAACAGAAGCCATTCCTCCAACGTGACCAGGTTGGATGGTCCTCATGCTACAACAGAAGACATTCCTCCAACGTGACCGGGTTGGATGGTCCTCATGATACAACAGAAGACATTCCTCCACTCATGATACAACAGAAGACATTCCTCCAACATGACCAGGTTGGATGGTCCTCATGATACAACAGAAGACATTCCTCCAACGTGACCGGGTTGGATGGTCCTCATGATACAACAGAAGACATTCCTCCAACGTGACCAGGTTGGATGGTCCTCACGATACAACAGAAGACATTCCTCCAACGTGACCAGGTTGGATGGTCCTCACGATACAACAGAAGACATTCCTCCACTCATGATACAACAGAAGACATTCCTCCAACATGACCAGGTTGGATGGTCCTCATGATACAACAGAAGACATTCCTCCAACGTGACCAGGTTGGATGGTCCTCATGATACAACAGAAGACATTCCTCCAACGTGACCGGGTTGGATGGTCCTCATGCTACAACAGAAGACATTCCTCCAACATGACCAGGTTGGATGGTCCTCATGCTACAACAGAAGACATTCCTCCAACATGACCAGGTTGGATGGTCCTCATGATACAACAGAAGACATTCCTCCAACGTGACCGGGTTGGATGGTCCTCATGATACAACAGAAGACATTCCTCCAACGTGACCAGGTTGGATGGTCCTCATGATACAACAGAAGCCATTCCTCCAACGTGACCAGGTTGGATGGTCCTCATGATACAACAGAAGACATTCCTCCAACGTGACCAGGTTGGATGGTCCTCATGCTACAACAGAAGACATTCCTCCAACGTGACCAGGTTGGATGGTCCTCACGATACAACAGAAGACATTCCTCCAACGTGACCAGGTTGGATGGTCCTCACGATACAACAGAAGACATTCCTCCAACGTGACCAGGTTGGATGGTCCTCATGATACAGCAGAAGACATTCCTCCAACGTGACCAGGTTGGATGGTCCTCATGCTACAACAGAAGACATTCCTCCAACGTGACCAGGTTGGATGGTCCTCACGATACAACAGAAGACATTCCTCCAACGTGACCGGGTTGGATGGTCCTCACGATACAACAGAAGACATTCCTCCACTCATGATACAACAGAAGACATTCCTCCAACATGACCAGGTTGGATGGTCCTCATGATACAACAGAAGACATTCCTCCAACGTGACCGGGTTGGATGGTCCTCATGATACAACAGAAGACATTCCTCCAACGTGACCAGGTTGGATGGTCCTCACGATACAACAGAAGACATTCCTCCAACGTGACCAGGTTGGATGGTCCTCACGATACAACAGAAGACATTCCTCCACTCATGATACAACAGAAGACATTCCTCCAACATGACCAGGTTGGATGGTCCTCATGATACAACAGAAGACATTCCTCCAACGTGACCAGGTTGGATGGTCCTCATGATACAACAGAAGACATTCCTCCAACGTGACCGGGTTGGATGGTCCTCATGCTACAACAGAAGACATTCCTCCAACATGACCAGGTTGGATGGTCCTCATGCTACAACAGAAGACATTCCTCCAACATGACCAGGTTGGATGGTCCTCATGATACAACAGAAGACATTCCTCCAACGTGACCGGGTTGGATGGTCCTCATGATACAACAGAAGACATTCCTCCAACGTGACCAGGTTGGATGGTCCTCATGATACAACAGAAGACATTCCTCCAACGTGACCAGGTTGGATGGTCCTCATGATACAACAGAAGACATTCCTCCAACATGACCAGGTTGGATGGTCCTCATGCTACAACAGAAGACATTCCTCCAACATGACCAGGTTGGATGGTCCTCATGATACAACAGAAGACATTCCTCCAACGTGACCGGGTTGGATGGTCCTCATGATACAACAGAAGACATTCCTCCAACGTGACCAGGTTGGATGGTCCTCATGATACAACAGAAGACATTCCTCCAACGTGACCAGGTTGGATGGTCCTCATGATACAACAGAAGACATTCCTCCAACATGACCAGGTTGGATGGTCCTCATTTGGAAAAGTGAACATCTTAAACTTGAGTGCCAGCAAATTAAATTAACTTAAGGCAATTCAATTATTCTCAAATGCCCATTAATACAAACTGTTTTACCAGAGTGTGTGTGGGGGTGTGTGTGTGTGTCTGTCTTTTGGGGCTAAGAAGTGGCTCAGGGGAAACTGAGAACATTTACTTAAAAGAGGAGTGGCCTTTTCAAAGGTGTGTGTGTGTGTGTGTGTGTGTGTGTGTGTGTGTGTGTGTGTGTGTGTGTGTGTGTGTGTGTGTGTGTGTGGTTTAGTGACAAAGCTCTAAGGAGGAAATGAGCAGAACCGGTTTCTGACTAACATTCAGGTTATAGGACACCGCCTGAGGCGTTTACACACACACACTCACACACACACACACACACACTTGTTACACATACACACTCACACACACACACACAGTTACACACCAGACATCATTGTTGAGGCTGGTGCCTCCCCTTTTCTTTGTCTCTTTAAACGTATTCAGGTCAAAAGACAAACATGGGCTGATTTGTGGCTTTTAATGGATAAAAAAAAAAATCGCTACTGACCGGTAGGCTACTGGGTAGAGTCCTATTGTCTCTCACACACACACAACACGCACACACACACACACACACACACACACACACACACACACTCGAGCATGCATAGACTCTAAAGCAGCCAACATTTTCCGGTGCCGTCCCTTCAGCAGTAAAATGTGACCCGAGACGACGAGCACTTGATCGCCGAAATAATATCGCGGCTATGAGTCTCACAGCGTCGCCATCATGGTCAGTTTACCCTGGCACCATTACAGCCTCCCACAATAATTGTGCGTGCCCGTGTGTGTGCATGTCTGCATGTGTAATTGTGGATTGTTGAGGCGGCCTGGCCTGGCCTATTGCTCGAGGGTTTCGGACCCTATCCTGCTTAACGAGGAAACACACAGACTGACCCTTTAATGTCAGCGCTGGGGTCCTTCACAGCCGGACAGCCGTATTTGGGTTAGGGGTGGGCAGGAGGGGGGTGGACGTTAACACACTCCACCAATCTTCCGCAACGCCACTGCGGTGGCAGCACAACTCGAATTACAGAGTACACACAGTGCGACAATACAAGCAGCCTTGTCACACAAAGCCTCCGAATGTATAATGGAAATAGTTCAGGTAAACGGTGCAAAAGTAGAGTGGGAACCTTGTAGGACGGACACAAAATGGCTGCAGATATGGGACGACGTGAGGCGTGAGCAAATGGCCTCCATCCATCCACCCATTATCCAAACCGCTTACCCTGCTCTCAGGGTCGCGGGGATGCCGGGGCCTATCCCAGCGACGAGCGGGGAGACACCCTGGACAGGCCGCCAGTCCATCGCAGACAATTTAGTACGGCCCATTCACCTGACCTACATGTCTCTGGACTGGGGGAGGACACCAGAGCACCCGGAGGAAACCCACGCAGACACGGGGAGGGCATGCAAACTCCACACAAAGGATGACCCAGGACGACCCCCCCCCCCCCAAGGTTGGACTACCCCGGGGCTCGAACCCAGGGCGTTCTTGCTGCGAGGCGACCGCGCTAACCACTTTGCCACTTTGTGAGTGTGTGAAAAGAGAAAGCGTCCAAAGAGCGGGACAGGAAATCTTATTTCTTGCCTCAGCTCAACCCAAGCCAAACTAAAGGCCAGTTATTACCGTGTACACAGTAACGCACACAACTGGGTGTCTCCTTGCACTCGATACCGGTGCCTCACTAGTGATCACAACAGACGGCAAAACCTTGACCCGCTTCTCAAAGGGCAACGACTGACCTGCAGATTGTTTCAATTCATCATTTGTCTTTTTTTTTTGGGGGGGGGGGGGTAGAAACACTCACAAATCACGGCGGAGTGACGCTCTCGCCGCGGGAATACCAAGTCCTCGCCACCCGAGCACCCAAGCTAACCGGCAAAAGAAGAAATTGAAGAGCGACTGACATGCCCTTTCTGAACACATTTTTTAAAATTGGGAGTTTGAATCGCAACCGAAAATAGGCGCGGTTTTATGAATTCAAAGCTATTGGCTACTGTCTTCCTGGGTGGGCGGGGCTCGGTACCGCTCGTCACTTGTTATTTACAAAAAAGCGTCAGATAGCGAGAGCGAGAGGGAGATCCTCTGTGAGGATTACAGTTTCAAAGAGGAGGATTCAGTGATACAAATAACTGTTAGATAGATAGATAGATGATCGATATTTAGATAGATAGATAGATAGATAGATAGATAGATAGATAGATAGATAGATAGATAGATAGATAGATAGATAGATAGATAGATAGATAGATAGATAGATAGATAGATAGATAGATAGATGATCGATATTTAGATAGCTGGATAGATGAATATTTAGATAGATGGATAGATAGATAGATAGATAGATAGATAGATAGATAGATAGATAGATAGATAGATAGATAGATAGATAGATAGATAGATAGATAGATAGATAGATAGATAGATAGATAGATAGATAGACAGATAGATAGATAGATAGATGAATATTTAGATAGATGGATAGATAGATAGATAGATAGATAGATAGATAGATAGATAGATAGATAGATAGATAGATAGATAGATAGATAGATAGATAGATAGATAGATAGATAGATAGATAGATAGATAGCAATACGTCGTAGCAAGATCGATAATAAAGTCTCAGCAAAATAGCATAAACTCGAGACAAGTAGCTAGCAGGAGGGGGAACGGCTTCTCGGTGGTTTTATAGCATCTCGCTAGGGACACGAGACGGACACACCCTATATGCAAACTGGCTGGTGTCTACGTATCCACCGGCCCAATTTGACATTGGACACCATCCACAGTCAATCACACATGTCTCTCGAGTGGCCGCAGACGCGCTGTTTTGGCCACTGAATTTCTCCGTGGTCACATCCCAACTCGGCACACAGCCTATCAGCAGGAATTTTCAGATTTCGATGTCAGCACCACTTTAACTTCCACAGCTACTCTGAATGTGGAAAATCGTTGACTCGAAGCTACAGCAAAACGTCGTCTTCTTCTTCTTATGTAAGCATATTATGCAGTATATGTGTGCTGAGTGTCTTCCCAAAAGAATGTGCTCCCCCCCCCCCCAAACTTTCTACCACACACAAACACAGACTGTCTCTTTTTAAAACACACACACACAAGTGACCAGTCAGCTCTTTAAGTCGATGTGGTGGAAGCGGGGGAAATGGGCGAGCAGAAGGTTCTCCAGCAACTCTGACGAGGCCAAATTAAGACCCTGGAGTGGGGTGGAAGGAGGCGGCCTTTCTGATGAACCACGTGTCCTTTTACATCATGTGGACAGCCAGGTGGGTGTGCGTCGTTCACCCGGGGAAGACACAGCACCGGGGTGCACCGTGGGAAGAACACAAGCCGGCGGAGGCGGTGTGATGGACGTTACCCCAACACCTACCCAAACATCGTCCCAGGCCAGGTACCACCCTGCAAGGCAACGGTACTCCCCGATGGCAGTGGCCTCGGGCGGTCTTAATGTTTCGGCTGATCCGAGTAGACCGGACCGTTTGCCGAGTAATTAACGGCGCGTGCGTGTCCTACGAGCAGCGTGGCGCCTTGATAATCGGAAACGAGCACAAACCGGCGACCTCCTTTTAATCCCGCCTCTCCGTTCGTTCATCCTTCAGCCAACCTCCCCTCACCTTTCTCCCCCTTCCTCCTCCTCCTCCTCCTGTCTTGTACTTTTCCATCCACTCCTTTCTGATGTTCAACCATCCATTTCTCTCCTCCATTAACCCCCCCCCCCACCACACACACACACACACAGACACACACACACACAGACACACACAGACACACACAGACACACACACTGGGGTACTATCGCTCACCATGCACATGCAGAAAGTGCTGGTTCCTTTCTGGTTTGTCACACAAGGCTACCCATTGGTTATTAGAAAGCGGCACGACAATCTCTCCTCTGTTTGGTTGTTGACTTGTGCCAAAGAGCGTGTGCACGTCTGAGGAGAACACACACACACGCACACACACACACAGACACACACACACACACACAAGCGCACACACACAGCGGCAGCAGTCCGGAGCACAGCCTCTTTCTTGCTCACTTCAATGTAAGTAATCAAAGTGGACAAGGGCCTTTGTGGCGCTCGACGCAGAAATAAAGAGAGCGAGGGATCCTCTCCTTTAACTGCCCTCCTCCTCTCCAGGCCCCTCTCCCGCAGGCCGGGGGAATGGGAGCGAGGCATGAAGGAAAAGAGACGGGGGGGGAAAGCGATAGTGACAAAGGGATCGGAGGAGGGGAATGATACAGATCGGACGAGAAAGAAAGACCAGCATCCGGCGAGGCGGCGTGATCACTGAGGGGCGTCCTGACGGACCGGGATCGTGCCGATGACGACATTTGAGGACGTCGTCTGCGAAAATCGACGCGTCCCCTGCAACGTCTAAATATCCACACAAAACAGCCACACAGGTTCACCACGGTGAAGTCTTGATGACGGTACCCATCAGCCAGCCAGCTCTGTCCTCCGCCTTGTACCACGCAATTTCCCAGACGGGCGTAAGCTGGCCGCAAAAAGTTACCCCGTAGTGCACCTACGTGGTGAAAACGCACACAAAATGGCAGAGATACACAACCACAAACAAAGTGGACCGCACTGCACTATTAAGAGCCGGGCTGAATTAGCTGCAGACTGGGACAGACCTCACTACTAAGACCGCAGCTTCCAGGATGAGAGACGGGCCCAGGAAACTTCAGCGTGTGTGTGTGCGTGTGCGTGTGTGTGTCTAATGCGATGCCCAGAGGAGTGGAACATTGAAGTTCTGACAATTGGACCTGTGTGTGTGTCTGTGTGTGCGTGTCTGTGATGTGACGCCAGAGGCGGTGTGTAAAATCCACTCGAACAAACAACTTGAAGAGGGAAAAAAACAGCTTCCTTGGACTGAATATGTAACCACTGGCAATGTGGCGATGGTGTGTGTGTGTGTGTGTGTGTGGGAGTATACAAGCCTGTGTGTGTGTGTGTGTGTGTGTGTGTGTGTGTGTTAGTTCGCCTGGGGCAGTATGTGTTGAGTGGATTGCTTCATGCCTGGACTGACATGAAAGGTGAAGAGACAGAGAGCATGCACCCCCTCTCCCCAAAACACACACACACACACACACACACACACACACACACACACACACACACACACACACACACACACACAAGGAAAGCCTTACCGATAGTTTTCATGTACAAATGCACGAACAGAAAATTAAATGCACCCATCTCCTTTTGAGCAACAACCAGGAAGAGACAAACACACAGACCCATTTCGCAGTGGATCACTGTGAACCGCCAGGCACACATGTCCCATTCAACGGGGGAGGGGTGTTAAAGAAAAGGAGCGGAGAAGAGGGGCTAGTTGATCAGCCACAGCATGAGGATATAGGACGGAGTAACAGAAGCTAGGTTAAGAGGAGAGGCGATGGATCAGCGAGCAGCAGTGCGGCTTCACGCCATGAAAGAGCGCCACAGATGTGGCGTTTGCTTGAGAATGTGGATGGAGAAGCATAGAGGAGGCCAGAAGGAGCTCAGTCGTGTCTTTGTGGATTTAGAGAAAGTGTACTCCAGTGCCGAGATATGCGAGATATGCGAGGGTGCCGAGAGAGGAGGTGTGGTGCTGTATGAGGAAGTGGAGAGTGGCAGAGAAGTATGTAGGAGTGGTGCAGGATATGTATGAGGGCAGTGTGACAGGGGTGAGGTGCGCGGTAGGAAAGACGGATGGGCTCAAGGTGGAGGTGGGATTACGTCAAGGATCGGCTCTGAGCCCTTTCTTTTCTGCAATGGTGATGGACAGGCTGACAGACGAGATCAGCCAGGAGTCTCCGTGGACTATGATGTTTGCGGATGACATTGTGATCTGTAGCGAGAGTAGGGTGCAGGTGGAGGAGAGCCTGGAGAGGTGGAGGTATGCACTGGAGAGAAGAGGGATGAAAGTCAGTAGGAGCAAGATGGAATACCTATGTGTGAATGAGAGGGAGGACAGTGGAATGGTGAGGAGGCAAGGAGTGGAGGTGATGAAGGTGGATGAGTTTAAATACTTGGGGTCAACTGTCCAAAGTAATGGGGAGTGTGGAAGAAAGGTGAAGAAGAGAGTGCAGGCAGGGTGGAGTGGGTGGAGAAGTGTGTCAGGAGTGATTTGTGACAGAAGGGTACCAGCAAGAGTTAAAGGGAAGGTTTACAAGATGGTAGTGAGACCAGCTATGTTGTATGGTTTGGAGACAGTGGCACTGACGAAAAGACAGGAGGTGGAGCTGAAGATGCTAAGATTTCCAATGGGAGTGACAAAGAAGGACAGGATTAGGAACGAGTATATTAGATGGACAGCTCAGGTTGGACAGTTTGGAGATAAATCAAGAGGCAAGATTGAGATGGCTTGTACATGTGTGGAGGAGAGATGCTGGGTATACTGGGAGAAGGATGCTGAATATGGAGCTGCCAGGGAAGAGGAGAAGAGGAAGGCCAAAGAGGAGGTTTATGGATGTGGTGAGGGAGGACATGCAGGTGGCTGGTGTGACAGGGGAAGATGCAGAGGACAGGACGATCCGCTGTGGTGAGCCCTAATGGGAGCAGCCAAAAGAAGAAGAGAGGCTGCTGAATCATTTGGATTTTTCCCAATTTTGAGTCCTCTTCTGCATACTGACTCCACACTGAGTATACCTGTTCATGTCATTGTAATTTCAGGAAAAGATAAAATGCTTCTACAAAGAGGTGGCACTGGTACTATGTAATATTCTGTGGAATATATGGAGATATTATTTACCCAACAGACGGCAACCAAGCATGCTTCCCGAACTGTTTGGCAGCACCCAACTTTTCACTCACCAATTCTCATGCAGCGGCCCAGTAAGACCACAACATTTCATTGGTGGGCACTGACCAGCTCTACGGGAATATCTGCAGGGTGAACTGCTTGCTATGCAGCAGCTTAGCACTACTGAAGAAATGAAGGACTAGCTGCCATTTTCTAGTGTGATGAAGAAATTCTTAACTGGTCTGTAAATTCCAACTGGTCGCAAACCATTCTTTCTAGCTTATGAGCCACTCCAGATGATAATAATCACTTAATGATAAAAACCTATCGATGATGTACTGTGCTCCACTGAAAAGGGGGGACTTGACTGTGGCAAATGAGTCAGACCCTTTACCTCAGTGACATTCCTCCACCCTACGTTTCGCCTTTTCTTCATTTCAGCTACAGTTAACAGAATTTCCCCTTCCCACGGGGGAGCGTGGAGGAGTGGGACTATGGGGGAGATGTAGCTGCTTGGATATCTAAGAAAAGAAAACCCGTAGTACTAGAATCTATTCATTCTTGCTCATCATTTATTTACTTGCAATAGCAAAGGCAGGGGACTTTTAACGATATGCCGAGGCCGTTAGCTCTACCTAGGGATGAGCTGCATTCACAGCGCATTGTCGCAACTGCCAAAGCCGAACACGTCGAAATGTTGGAATACCCGTTGCTTCACCACATTTGAGATGTTGCGCAACACCGGAGACCAAAGGATAGCAGAGCGGAGGAAAGGGGGCCCAAGAGATACCCAAAGAGAGGGTCATGTTGGGGGAAAAAAAACCACGCCAGCAGGATCTGCACAAGGATTCCCGTCTAAACCGTGAATGTTAACATCACCAGTTACACCAAGTCTATAAAGTATGACTTGGCAGTAGCTGCGCTGTTGTCAATGTGAACGTTTGTTTCAATTGTTTGCAGATTGCCAAACAGTAAGAACAGTAAGAAGTGGCAACAACAAAAGGACTGGAAGCCAGTTCATAGCAGCGACACTAGCCAGCTAGCTACGGTAAGGCTGGGCGATATGGACAAAACCAAATATCACGATACTTTTGACCGAATACCCCGATATCGATATTTGGACGATACCGCAGAGATGAGTACTGGTGCTCTCACAAAATATTTACACGATGACATTTTGATAAAACCCTCATTAGTAATGTGGAGATGATACAATTATCCCACTCTTCCAGATACAACTGGGGATAAAAAGGGGGGAAATATCCACAAAAAACAAATATATATATATACATATAATATCGATATATTGCTCAGCCCTACCTAATGGGCGCCATATTGGCGGTGCATATCTAGGCGAGCCGATCTTTAGGAGATCCAGCTGCTAAACGCAGTCCATAAGTCCGTCTATAAACGCAGTCCATAAGTCTGTCTATACACGCAGTCCATAAGTCCGTCTATAAACGCAGTCCATAAGTCTGTCTATACACGCAGTCCATAAGTCCGTCTATAAACGCAGTCCATAAGTCTGTCTATAAACGCAGTCCATAAGTCTGTCTATAAACGCAGTCCATAAGTCTGTCTATAAACGCAGTCCATAAGTCTGTCTATAAACGCAGTCCATAAGTCTGTCTATACACGCAGTCCATAAGTCTGTCTATAAACGCAGTCCATAAGTCTGTCTATAAACGCAGTCCATAAGTCTGTCTATAAACGCAGTCCATAAGTCTGTCTATACACGCAGTCCATAAGTCTGTCTATACACGCAGTCCATAAGTCTGTCTATAAACGCAGTCCATAAGTCTGTCTATACACGCAGTCCATAAGTCTGTCTATACACGCAGTCCATAAGTCCGTCTATACACGCAGTCCATAAGTCCGTCTATAAACGCAGTCCATAAGTCCGTCTATAAACGCAGTCCATAAGTCCGTCTATAAACGCAGTCCATAAGTCTGTCTATAAACGCAGTCCATAAGTCTGTCTATAAACGCAGTCCATAAGTCTGTCTATAAACGCAGTCCATAAGTCTGTCTATACACGCAGTCCATAAGTCTGTCTATAAACGCAGTCCATAAGTCTGTCTATAAACGCAGTCCATAAGTCTGTCTATAAACGCAGTCCATAAGTCTGTCTATACACGCAGTCCATAAGTCTGTCTATAAACGCAGTCCATAAGTCTGTCTATAAACGCAGTCCATAAGTCTGTCTATACACGCAGTCCATAAGTCTGTCTATACACGCAGTCCATAAGTCCGTCTATAAACGCAGTCCATAAGTCCGTCTATAAACGCAGTCCATAAGTCCGTCTATAAACGCAGTCCATAAGTCTGTCTATAAACGCAGTCCATAAGTCTGTCTATACACGCAGTCCATAAGTCTGTCTATACACGCAGTCCATAAGTCTGTCTATACACGCAGTCCATAAGTCTGTCTATACACGCAGTCCATAAGTCTGTCTATAAACGCAGCCCATAAGTCTGTCTATAAACGCAGTCCATAAGTCTGTCTATAAACGCAGCCCATAAGTCTGTCTATACACGCAGCCCATAAGTCTGTCTATACACGCAGTCCATAAGTCTGTCTATACACGCAGTCCATAAGTCTGTCTATACACGCAGTCCATAAGTCTGTCTATAAACGCAGTCCATAAGTCTGTCTATACACGCAGTCCATAAGTCTGTCTATACACGCAGTCCATAAGTCTGTCTATAAACGCAGTCCATAAGTCTGTCTATAAACGCAGTCCATAAGTCTGTCTATACACGCAGTCCATAAGTCTGTCTATAAACGCAGTCCATAAGTCTGTCTATAAACGCAGTCCATAAGTCTGTCTGTACACGCAGTCCATAAGTCTGTCTATAAACGCAGTCCATAAGTCTGTCTATACACGCAGTCCATAAGTCTGTCTATAAACGCAGTCCATAAGTCTGTCTATACACGCAGTCCATAAGTCTGTCTATACACGCAGTCCATAAGTCTGTCTATACATGCAGTCCATAAGTCTGTCTATAAACGCAGTCCATAAGTCTGTCTATACACGCAGTCCATAAGTCTGTCTATAAACGCAGCCCATAAGTCTGTCTATAAACGCAGTCCATAAGTCTGTCTATAAACGCAGCCCATAAGTCTGTCTATACACGCAGTCCATAAGTCTGTCTATACACGCAGTCCATAAGTCTGTCTATACACGCAGTCCATAAGTCTGTCTATACACGCAGTCCATAAGTCTGTCTATACACGCAGTCCATAAGTCTGTCTATAAACGCAGTCCATAAGTCTGTCTATACACGCAGTCCATAAGTCTGTCTATAAACGCAGTCCATAAGTCTGTCTATACACGCAGTCCATAAGTCTGTCTATAAACGCAGTCCATAAGTCTGTCTATACACGCAGTCCATAAGTCTGTCTATAAACGCAGTCCATAAGTCTGTCTATAAACGTAGTCCATAAGTCTGTCTATAAACGCAGTCCATAAGTCTGTCTATAAACGCAGTCCATAAGTCTGTCTATACACGCAGTCCATAAGTCTGTCTATAAACGCAGCCCATAAGTCTGTCTATAAACGCAGTCCATAAGTCTGTCTATAAACGCAGCCCATAAGTCTGTCTATACACGCAGTCCATAAGTCTGTCTATACACGCAGTCCATAAGTCTGTCTATACACGCAGTCCATAAGTCTGTCTATACACGCAGTCCATAAGTCTGTCTATACACGCAGTCCATAAGTCTGTCTATAAACGCAGTCCATAAGTCTGTCTATAAACGCAGTCCATAAGTCTGTCTATACACGCAGTCCATAAGTCTGTCTATAAACGCAGTCCATAAGTCTGTCTATACACGCAGTCCATAAGTCTGTCTATAAACGCAGTCCATAAGTCTGTCTATACACGCAGTCCATAAGTCTGTCTATACACGCAGTCCATAAGTCTGTCTATACACGCAGTCCATAAGTCTGTCTATACACGCAGTCCATAAGTCTGTCTATAAACGCAGTCCATAAGTCTGTCTATACACGCAGTCCATAAGTCTGTCTATAAACGCAGTCCATAAGTCTGTCTATACACGCAGTCCATAAGTCTGTCTATAAACGCAGTCCATAAGTCTGTCTATACACGCAGTCCATAAGTCTGTCTATACACGCAGTCCATAAGTCTGTCTATACACGCAGTCCATAAGTCTGTCTATAAACGCAGTCCATAAGTCTGTCTATACACGCAGTCCATAAGTCTGTCTATAAACGCAGTCCATAAGTCTGTCTATACACGCAGTCCATAAGTCTGTCTGTACACGCAGTCCATAAGTCTGTCTATACACGCAGTCCATAAGTCTGTCTGTACACGCAGTCCATAAGTCCGTCTATAAACGCAGTCCATAAGTCTGTCTATACACGCAGTCCATAAGTCTGTCTATACACGCAGTCCATAAGTCTGTCTATAAACGCAGTCCATAAGTCTGTCTGTACACGCAGTCCATAAGTCTGTCTGTACACGCAGTCCATAAGTCTGTCTGTACACGCAGTCCATAAGTCTGTCTGTACACGCAGTCCATAAGTCTGTCTATACACGCAGTCCATAAGTCTGTCTATACACGCAGTCCATAAGTCTGTCTATACACGCAGTCCATAAGTCTGTCTATACACGCAGTCCATAAGTCCGTCTACAGAAGCAGGAAAGGCTGAACAGAGCAGATTCCTCCACACAGAGCCGAGCTGATTTCATTATAGATAAATCGGATTCATCTATTCAATCATTCTCTTTCTCTCCGTCCAACCCATCCCATCCCATCCCTCTCTCTCTCTCTCTCTCTCTCTCTCTCTCTCTCTCGTCCCCTCTCCAATTCTGCTGCTTTACGTTTTCTCCCTCTCTCGTCCGGTTCCTGGCTTTTGTTTATTTACACGGATCTGCTTTACATTTACATTATTCCCCCCGCTCGCTCCCCTATCTGTCGACCTCCATCTTTTTCTTTACTTGTAAAATAATGAGTATGCACCGCGAACAAGGGGGAAAGAGAGGAGCGGAGGAGAGAGGACAAGAGAAGTGGGCCGAGGAGCACGTAGCGGGGGGAGAAAAGGGGGAAGAAAAGGAGAGAACAGAGAAAAGTGCGGTTTTAAAAAGCTGAGTCCAGCACAGCAGTCACAATAAATTCATCTCTCTCACCTGTGTTCGTTCCCTCCCTCTCTCTCTCCCTCCTCTCTCTCTCCCTCCCCTCTCTCCCCCTCCCTCTCTCTCTCCCCCTCTCTCCCCCTCCCCTCTCTCCCTCCCTCTCTCTCTCCCCCTCCCCTCTCTCCCTCCCTCTCTCTCTCCCCCTCCCCTCTCTCCCTCCCTCTCTCTCTCTCCCCCTCTCTCTCTCCCCCTCCTCTCTCTCCCTCCTCTCTCTCTCCCTCCCCTCTCTCCCCCTCCCTCTCTCTCTCCCCCTCCCTCTCTCGCTCTCACACACATTTCCTCCCTCTGTAAAGCTCGAGCTGGCCTCAGTAATACAATAATGAACGTGCCTCAGCTCCGCGTGCCTCTGCATGTGTGTGTCTGGGCATATGGTGTGTGTGTGTGTGTGTGTGTGTGTGTGTGTGTGTGTGTATAGATGTTATATATATATATATAACGTTATTTTCCGAAACCATCAATTATGTTTTATATATACACACACACACACACACACACACACACAGGGTAGATGACACCTCTTACTCCCTACTCTCTTCCTCATCATTGCAGCTGCTCCACAGAGGTGGGTTTCAATATATCACCATGTCAGACACACACACACACACACACACACACACACACACACGCACACACACACACACACACACACAGTCCCTGCTTAATAAGCGGTATTCAGAGCTCCTGGCTTTACAGAAGCTGAAAATGCATTTCTGTGCAAAACTCCACGGTTTCTTTTTTCCTTTTTTTTTTATCCAGTATTGCTCCCTTATTTCCTTTCTCTTTACTTCATTTCTTGCTCTCCTATCCTCCCACCTCCTTTTTTCTCCTCTCTTTCCTTCTTACCACTTTTTCCTCCCTTAGTATCCGTTGAAAACCACACAGAAAGCTGGGTCCCTCCCGAAGCTGAAGCTGCGGACAGGCCCTCGGCGAACACGCTATCGGATCAAAACGACCCACAACACAGAAGAAAACAACACAAGAGGAGGAGGAGCGGAGAGGCGAGGAAAGAGGAGAACTGGACACCTGGTAGAGTCCTGAGGCTTTGGGGGGTGGGGTGTTGGGGGGGGGGCATCTTCTGTCAGCTGTTACCTCATATGGGATTGTGTGTGTGTGTGTGTGTGTGTCTGAGGGTTAAGGGTTTGTGCGTGTCCATATGTGCAATAGTGCTGGAGGAGTTGAACAGGGGGTCACACCAGATGGACACACACACACACACACACACACACACACACACACACACACACACACACCAAAGATCCCACCCATACTAGCATCATGTACCCTCCCCGAACTGGCACGGCAAATTCAACGGTTCCACGGCACGCCGGAAGGCCCTCCTCCTCCCGCCGCCGCCGCCGCAGTCGGATGCTGGCGTGTAACCCAACCAGTTTCTAGTTCGGCAGACCGGGTCGTTGGTCTTCCCCTGTAAAACCAGCTCCGTCCTCTCGCGCCGTATCAAACCACGCCCGTTTCTGTGATCAGTCAAAGTAGCACACCAAAAAACTAGGAGTGCAGCCAAGAGTGCGGATTGGTCGCATCGGTCACATTTTTTTTCTTTAATTATCTGTAGATGGGAGTGTGCATGGGCATGGTTGACTCAGATCGGGCAGGTCGGTCGGGTGACCTAGAGAGTGAAGGAAGAGGGGGAGTGGCGATAGCGAGAACAAATGGCTTTTGTTTTGGGTTTTTTTTTTTTCAAAGTTCTTCGTCAGACATTCGTAAAAAGCGTTAGGTCGAGAGGTCCGGTAGCATGCGAGATTAGCCGCGGAAACAAACACACGACCAAACACCACCTCCAGGCTACCCCACCCCCCCACCCCCGTTGGGGATAATAAGACTTAAGCCTTGCAAGCTATAGCTCCTGTAAACCGCAAGTAGTCTTGCTCACACGGCTGGTATTCACAAGCTCTACTTTTCAAACTTCGCTGACCACCGATGACATCTCCCTCCGGTCTGCAGACTTAAAGACCTCGCTCATCGCTCACAAATCAATCGTGGAGCGGACACGAAACAAGAAACGCTGATTATGCCAGCGAACACCGGCCTAATCAGAAACGTACAGGTGAAAATAAAACTCGAGCGGCATAAAATCGCTCGGGCAAAGGGAACGAACAGTCTGAGACAGAAGTGTCAGCTCGCCAACACGTTTGGCGGCGTATCTTGTGTTTCGCCGCCGACTCGTTCTGTAAGACTGACAGCATAATTCACGCAGTTTGTTAGGTGTGACTGACACGACACATGCCGCGATGAACATTTGTGCGTTGATTACTTACGGGCATCCCCGAACTGTCCTGTATGTCTCCCCCCCACCCTCCCTTTTTCTCCCCAATTGTATCCGTCCTATTACCCCACTCTTCCCGAGCCGTCCCGGCCGCTGCTCCACCCCCTCCGCCGATCCGGGGAGGGCTGCAGACTACCTACATGTGAGAGTCGCCAGCCGCCTCTTTTCACCTGACAGTGAGGAGTTTCGCCAGGGGGGACGTAGTGCGTGGGAGGATCCCACTATTCCCCCCAGTTCCCCCTCGCCCCCCGACCGACCGGGACGCATACCCACATCCGGCTTCCCACCCACAGACACGGCCAGTTGTGTCTGTAGGACGCCTGACCATGCCGGAGGTAACACGGGGATGTGATCTGACGATCCCCGTGTTGGTAGGCAACGGAATAGACCGCCACGCTACCCGGACGCCCCAACTGTCCAGTATGTCTCATATACTAGGCTCACACGTTGGGTTGTCTTAGCAGCTGAGTATATGATAGATTCAGTAGCTGCTGAGAGGTCATCGCAGGGCTGGCGCCATGGGCCGCGGAACCGGTATGGCCAGTAGCGCCGTGGCCATATCTACTTTGGCGTGCATCAAACATAAACATGTGTAAAAATTCGGTAACACTTTAGTATGGGGAACATAAAAAAACTTAATTACTAGTGAATTAGTAATGATCAAGATGTCACTTTAGTATGGGGAACATATTCGAAGTAACAAAAACTTAATTTACAGTAATTTAACACTATGAACACTTGTAGTTTTGTGTTTTGTTATGTAAGAACAGACCATATTCATTAAGTGTTAGTAAGGGAGAATAACTCTTCTTGTGGTACTACCACCTTATAAAGGCCATACTAAGCAAAGCATATTGAGATGGTACTGCTAATAAGCAATAATTCTGAGGTCATAGAGGGAAAACTCATAGTTAATGGCTTACTGGTTGTACAATAAGGCCATGCAGAATAAGGCATTAATGAGTACGTAATAATGACCAATTAAGAGCCAATATGTTGCTAATTTGCATGCTAATAAGCACCTAATTAATGGTGACTACGTTCCCCATACTAAAGTGTTACCAAAAATTCAAATCGCAAATACGTGACATTCTTAATGTATTGCACTTTTGCGCGCTTCCCGGGCTAATTCCCACTAGCTGTAAGCCTACGTACAGTACGCAGCCTATCACAAGCAACGACCTCCGTTTCCTAACGATTGATTGGTTATTTGTGTCACGTGAGCTTAGCGTCACACGGACGTGAATGTCACACAGAACAAAATAGCAGCGCTCTATGTGAGCAGACTAACTGCTAGCGTGTTCGCTAAACTTCAAGCAATAGTAACGTTCAAATGAAAGATGAAGCGTCGGAAAATAACTGATTTCTTCGGGTCGAAGTTAACCAAGCTAGCTGAGACAACCACCGTCACTCCAGCCCACAATGAGCCCTGTGAGGAACCAGAAGTAGAATGTCTAACTGTCGCTGCCCCAACTAGCCCCTCTGCCGCTACCCTCAGCGTTATGAGCCTATCGCCAGATGTACACAGGCTGCTGACATTGTTTTATACAATTCCCGTGTCAACTGCCAGGGCCGAGAGGTCTTTCTCAACCCTTCGTCGTATGAAGCCTTATCTAAGGTCAACAATGACTCAAAGGAGACTCAACGACTTGAGGTGCAGCCACACACACAGGGACGCTGTGACCAATGTGGGTGGTCTCGCCATCGCCAGTGACGTCATCCGGCACAACGAGAGACGGAGGAACGTATCTGGGGAACGTTGAAGACGGGGCGGTGAGCGTTGACGTTTTTTAATCCTATGCAACTGGACTTGACGTGTGCAATGATTTGTGCTTTCTAATCCTACTGATTATACTATTTGATTGTGACTCAAGTGTAGGCTATAATCAGGACAAATAAAAACGGCAATAATAAATAAAGTTATGCGTTACGAGTGTGGCTAGGGGGGGGGGGGTGTCGTGTCATTCTTGGCCCTACCCATTGGAAATGCGTTCCGCGGCCTATGGCTGGCGCCATCACTGTGTATCGTGGAGCCACCAGCACCTGAAATAAAACACGTGAGGCACTTGTAACTCAAGATTATCCCGCTCTTAGTTTTGTTGTAAATCTTTACAACCTGAGCGAGGCTCGACGAAAACCTGAAAAGCTTCTGAGGACACCAAGAAACCATCCCGCCGTCGGCGAGGCCAAGGGAAGCCCATCCTCCGGCACAATGCATAACCGTTTTCCAGGCTCTCGCAGACAAACTGTCCCCATCGACGCCTCACAGTCTACACAAACACACACGCACACACACACAAAATCTCTCTCTCGCCACTGCACATCCTCACCACTTCATTCTCCACTTCATCCGGTAAACTGTGTCATTCTGCATCCACGTGGCTGTGCGTGGATGTGTGTAGACGTGTCTGTGTCGGGGTGTGTGTGGGTGAAGGAGAGGGTGAGCTGTGCATGTGTTTATGGTGGGTGGGGGGGGGGGGGGGCTGCAAGTGTGTAGAGGTGAGAGGTTAAATGACAGCCAATTAAGATTCATCTGACTTCTCTCGTGGCAAAGCATACACATACACACACACACACACACACTCGCACACACACACACACTCGCACACACACTCAGACAAGGGTGTTCTCTGTGTCAGGGTGAAGCAGTCGGCTCGCCTCCTCCGGTTCTCCTCCTCTTCGCTGCCGCGCCGCTCGTCGCTGAGGACAGTTGAAGTCAGTGGCTCTGCATAATGGATGGAATAATTCTATTTGCCTGGGCAGCGCCACTACACTAGGGAATAAATAGATTTCAACCCCCCCCCACCCCCACCACCACCCCCCACCCCACCCCACCCCACCGCCGCCCAATCTTCTCTCTAGTAAGATTTTGTGATCTTGAATTCCTGTTTTGTGACATCCATGGCGCCAGTGTGACACGTTTTATTATTTCTTCTTCTTCTTCACAAATGACCCGACTATCTCTCTGTGAAATTGGTGTTGTGACATGCTTTTTTTTCCTGGGGGGGGGGGGGAAATACCCCCCCCTCTTTTACTCCCCAATTGTATCCGGCCAATTACCCGACTCTTCCCGAGCCATTCCAGTCTCCGCTCCGCCCCCTCTACTGATCTGGGGGAGGCGCCTCCTCCTGATACAGGTGGAGTCGCCCGCCGCTTCTGAGGAGTTTCACCCGGGGGGGTGTAGCGCGTGGGAGGATCACACGACACCCCCCCCCCCTCCAAACAGGCGCCCTGACCAACCAGAGGAGGCGCTA
This sequence comes from Lampris incognitus, assembly GCF_029633865.1. NCBI lineage: Eukaryota > Metazoa > Chordata > Actinopteri > Lampriformes > Lampridae > Lampris > Lampris incognitus. The sequence goes on along the minus strand of NC_079225.1, from coordinate 13,363,037 downwards.
GTGCAGCGTCCAGGACACGAACCCACATCCGGCTTCCCACCCGCAGACACGGCCAACTGTGTCTGTAGGGACGCCTGGCCAAGCCGGAGGTAACGCGGGGATTCGAACCAGCGATCCCCTCTTTCCCTCCTCTCTCCGACACCTCTCGGGGAGCGAGGAGGCGAGCATGAGGGAAGACGGGATGGAAGTGAAGAAGGGACAACTGCAGCCAATCTAACGTTGTGCGTATGGACCAAACCATTTCCTGGTTTTACTGTATTCATCACAGCACGTGTCATTATCTGTGTGTGCGTGTGTGTGTGTGTGTGTGTGTGCGCGTGTGTGTGTGTGTGTGTGTGTGTGTGTGTGTGTGTGTGTGTGTGTGTGTGTGTGTGTGCGCGTGTGACACTCCGGCTATTTTCAACTGAACGACCGACCAATTCGTCGACGAACACCCTTATGGCACTTCTCTTGACCTCGACTTGTGTTTTGGAGTAATCACCAATGCAAACGCACACACAAACACACACACACAGACACACACACAGTGATGATTGAGGGGCCCCTGCCTCCATCCCAGCATGTCCCTCCGCAGCGAGGCGGGAGACTCCGTCATCACCACAGTTAATGTCAGGACGCATCACTGGTAGCGGCGGTAGCTAATTAAGCGCCGACTGTCGGCCCCTCGGTCAGCTCGCCTGTACGCACAAACACACACACACACTCGCAAAAGGGACGTGAATTCTCACACAGACACACTCCCTGACGCTCACCGTGGACCCGCCAGCACGCATCAGTATGAAGAGTGTTAGTCACCACGTCACGAAAACGGCCTTTCAGCCCCCCCACAAACGCAAACACACACAAATCCACTGTTTCTCTTAAAGGCACATTTCGCCGAATGTTATGCGGATGGCCAATCAGTGTTGAGCTTGAAGCAATAACTTGCTATAGTGACTGAGAAATCAGAGTTCCTGGGGCGTCTGTCCAGCTAGCGTAGCGGTCTACTCCGCTGCCTACCAACACTGGGGTCGCCGGTTCGAACCCCCGTCTCGCCTCCCTACAGACACAATTGGCCGTGGGGAGCCCGACGTGGGTATGTGTCCCGGTCGCTGCACTAGCGCCTCCTCTGGTCAGTCGGGGCTGAGCAAGCTGAACTTGCCCGTAGTCCTTCTTCGTCACCGACGCCGGTGCCGTGGGACTAACATATTTTCCAACCAGGTCCCCAGAGACACAGAGAAAGCTGGCAACAACTGCAGGCATTTTTCTACACTAGATCCCAAATTTGGATAGACGGAGATAAGCGAAGTGGTTCTTGAACAAAAATGTGTCCGCCAAACATCGTGGCAATTTCCTAAATTGGCTAGATTTGCATTTGTGCGACGGTGAAACGGTTGGGGGCGGGGTTTTGTTTTTGCATTTTATGCGATTTGATCTGTACTCATAAGATAGTCAACCGTGTTTTTCCTCTCATCACACGAATCTACTTAGCTGAACAACTACACAACTCTTGTCAGCCAGGGTTGCGCATGGTCACACACACACACCACACACACAAGTGAGCTTTCCATCCAGCCACACCATATTAAACAGCAATGACAGTTCACTGGATATATATATAAGCGAGTGTGTGTGTGTGTGTTTGTGTGTATGTGTGTGTGTGTGTGTGGGGGGGGGGGGGTCGGTAACGAAGTGTCACAACTGTGCCTCAGCGAAAGCTGAGTGATCGGCATAATGAGCGTCAGAAGAGAGCGAGACGGGGGAGAGAAGAGAGAGCGAGGCCGAGGTTACACAAATTCTGGGCTTTCTTCGCGACAACACAACCCAGACGAACGGCCCTTCGCCACGTCGCTCCTACTGCTGAGAGGAGCACAGTGGGAGACGGGGGTGGAGGTGCTGACACGACGTAGAACAACGGAGGTGAGTGGGATTTTCACGAGCACATATCGGTGTCAACGATGAGCACAATTTCCCGGGCTCTTCCGTTACTCAAACCCTGTTCTTGAGACATCCGAGCACAAAACCGAATCCCTCGCCGTTTCCACGCCGGCGGTATTTCGGGCGACGGGTCAGAAAGGTGGTAAGTCGGACGACTTTCGGCCGCCGCTGCTTTCTAAACGGTCAGAACCGTGCGGGGCTGGTAGTCTGCTGCCGCTGTCGGAGGCTGAAGAATGTGGAACACAAACCTGAGCAGAAAGGCAAACACACAAACTGATTTCAGCGGAGAAACCCACCAATCTCGGCCAAGAATTCCAGTCAGTTAGCAATGTAAACACACACACACACACACGCACACACACACACATACAGTACCAGGAGCAAAGTCCGTCTCCCAAGTCTCGGTTTCTCTCTATCGCCCTTCCTGTTTCCCTCCATGTGTGTGTGTGTTTGTGTGTGTGTGTGTCCGTTATTACAGATTTGAGTCATCCTCTAGACGGTGGTAAAAGTGTAACTAAATTAGAGCCCAAAGACGCAGCGGAGCAGTTCATTCCCGGTGTCCTATTTTCCACCTGATCTCGGTGAGCGAGCGCGGTTGAGTATTAACCCCGACCAGGAAGCGAGCGAGCTAACAACACACACGGCCTCGGCAACCGAGGTGGGCAACCTCCCTCTCTCTCTCTCGGACGAGACAACAACAACAACAAAATAAACTCAAGCAGCACTGCATCTTAACAGCCCCGTATCTGCCCTCTCTCTCTCCTGCTCCCGTTATCAGTAGATGTGGAGAAGGTAAGGAATGAATGAGGGGTGCTGGAGGAGCTTTGTGGTCTCGGCCTGCTTCGGGCCTGCTCCGGTCCTGCATGGCTCCTTATCACGCTTCAGACAGCTTACTGCACCCTCTCCCACGCACTTTCTCCAGCCAGTTCTGCCTCCCCGCTCTCTAGTTCTGCCTCCCCCCTCTCTAGCCAGTTCTGCCTTCTCCCTCACTAGCCAATTCTACCTCCCCCCTCACTAGCCAGTTCTGCCTCCCCCCTCTCCAGCCAGTTCTGCCTTCCCCTCTCTAGCCAGTTCTGCCTTCCCCCCTCTCTAGCCAGTTCTACCTCCCCCCTCACTAGCCAGTTCTACCTCCCCCCTCTCTAGCCAGTTCTACCTTCCCCCTCACTAGCCAGTTCTACCTCCCCCCTCTCTAGCCAGTTCTGCCTCCCCCCTCTCCAGCCAGTTCTGCCTCCCCCCTCTCCAGCCAGTTCTGCCTCCCCCCCTCTCTAGCCAGTTCTGCCTTCCCCCTCACTAGCCAGTTCTACCTCCCCCCTCTCTAGCCAGTTCTGCCTCCCCCTCTCTAGCCAGTTCTGCCTCCCCCTCTCTAGCCAGTTCTGCCTCCCCCTCTCTAGCCAGTTCTGCCTCCCCCCCCTCTCTAGCCAGTTCTACCTTCCTCCTCACTAGCCAGTTCTACCTTCCCCCTCTCTAGCCAGTTCTACCTTCCCCCTCACTAGCCAGTTCTACCTCCCCCCTCTCTAGCCAGTTCTGCCACCCCCCTCTCCAGCCAGTTCTGCCTCCCCCCTCTCCAGCCAGTTCTGCCTCCCCCCTCTCTAGCCAGTTCTGCCACCCCCCTCTCTAGCCAGTTCTGCCTCCCCCCTCTCCAGCCAGTTCTGCCTCCCCCCTCTCTAGCCAGTTCTGCCTCCCCGCTCTCTAACCAGTTCTGCCTCCCCGCTCTCTAGCCAGTTCTCCCTCCCCGCTCTCTCACACACATTTCGTTCGCCGCCGTTTTCGTCAACGTTCGTCTGGCTTTCTAGTCGACGTTCTGGATGTGCGATTAAAGTTCTTAACGTTTATCTTTCGCTCCATATTTCCAACGCTGCCCCGCTTCTTTTAAGCTCTTCCCCATTCTGTTTAACACGGATTTAAATTGTTGTCGGTTCCACCGAGCCCACTTGACACTGCCTTTGTTTTGTAGCTTTGTTCAGGGTGTCACCTCCGACAGTTTTGACTGTAAAGCTGTCAGAGGTGATCATTTTGTGACGCTAACAGGAAGAAGCAACCATTAACAGCAACGCCGTGCAGATGACTGTACGGGATGGGAATCGACCGTGAACACATGATTGAATTCGATCTTTGTGTCCTTGAATATATGGCTTCAAACCCAACTGGAAGAACTGACTTGAGATGATTCACTACGTAGGCTATGAATTCATACATCTGTTTAAATACACTACATGGAGAAAGTGGAACGTCACACCCATATGTGCTTGTTAAATGTCTCACTCCAAAACCATCCATCCATCCATTATCCAAGCCGCTTATCCCAATCGGGGTTGCAGGGATGCTGGAGCCCATCCCAGCAGTCAGTGGGCGGCAGGCGGAGAGAGACCCCGGGACAGGACGCCAGGGTATCACAGGGTCGACACATTCACGCCTAGGGACAATTTAGTACAGCCGCTTCGCCTGACCTACATGTCACCCGGTGGAAACCCATGTCTTTTGTGCACTTTATTAAAAAAAACATGCATATAGTATCTTTTGCACATGTTGTACAACATACATGTAGGTCTGTTATTGGTGTTATTATTGTTAATTTGGAATAACGTTTTGGGGGGGGGGTTTGTGTCTTTTTTAATAAATGATGGAAATAAAATTTGTTTTTGGTGTTTTTATCCGATCAATTAAAGAAATAACCAACAGACTCATCGATTATCAGTGTAGTAGGTAGTCGCAGCCCTACTAGATTTTGGAACATGGCTGCAGGGATTCGCTCCCATTCATTCACAAGAGCATTGGTGAGGTTGGGCACTGACGCCGGGGAGAAGGCCTGGCGCCCAGTCAGCATCCAAGTTCATCCCGAAGGTGTTGAGGTCAGGGCTCTGGGAAGGCCGGTCAAGTTCTTCCACACCAAACTTGGCAAACCATGTCTTTAAGGACCTCTCTTTGTGCACGGGGGCATTGTCATGCTGAAACAGGAAAGGGCCTAACCCAAACTGTTGCCACAAAGTTGGACACACACAATTCTCTATACTGTCATCGTATGCTGTAGCATTAAGATTTCATTCACTGGAACTAATGGGGCAAAGCCCAGACCATAAATAACAGTCCTAGACCATTATTCCGCCTCCACCAAACTTTACAGGTGGCACTATGCTTTCAGTCAGGTAGCGTTCTCCGGACACCTGCCAAACCCAGACTGGTCTGTCAGACTCCCAATTAGTGAAGTGTGATTCACTCCAGAGAATGCTTTTCCCTTGCTCCAGAGTCCAATGGCGATGTGCTTTACGCCACTCCAGCCAAAGCTTGGTATTGCGCATGGTGATCTGGTGTGCGGCTGCTCGGCCATGGAAACCCCCTTCAAAAAGCTCCTGACGAACAGTTCTTTTGCTAACGTTGCTTCCAGAGGCCGTTTGATTTGATTTTGAGATACTTTATTAATCCCTCTTGGGGAAATTCCGCTCTGCATTTAACCCGTCCTAGCTGTGTAGCTAGCAGCAGTGGGCAGCCACCGCACAGGGCCCGGGGACCAGCTCCAGTTCATCTTGCCATGCCTCTGTCAGGGGCACAGACAGGAGTACTAACCCTAACATGCATGTCTTTTTGATGGTGGAGGAAACCGGAGCACCTGGAGAAAACCCACCGCAGACACGGGGACAACATGCAAACTCCACACAGAGGATGACCCCCAATGTTGGACAACCGTAGGGTTCGAAACCAGGACCTTCTTGCTGTGAGGCGACAGCGCTAACCACTGGGCCACCGTGCCGCCCATAACTCAGTAGCGAGTGTTGCGACCGTGGACCATTTTTATGCACTATGCGCTTCACCACTCGGCAGTCCCATTCTGTAAGCTCGAGCGTCCTCCCTCCTCATGGCTGAGCTGTCGTTGCTCCGAGACGTTTCCGCCTCACATTTACAGACTTACAGTTGACTGGGACAGATCCAGCGGGGCTGAAATTTGACCAACTGACTCGGAAAGGTGGCATCCTACGAAAGCGCCACGTTGAAAGTCACTGAGCTCTTTCAGCACCACCCATTCTACCCCCAACGTTTATCTACGGAGACTGCATGGCTGCAGGCTTGATTTTACGCATCTGTTAGCAAGGGTTTTAGCTGAACTAGCCGGGCCCACCTATTAAAAAGGGGTGTCCACGTACTTTTGGCCATGTGGAGCGTCTTATAAAGGAATGTGAATGACTCCTAATGAAATCTGAATCAGCCTAATTCACTGTAGGCCTCGTTCCATTATTTTATTTTATAAATGGCTGAGAGGAAAGTAACACCCTGCATTATACACGACCAAGTACCGAGTTCATTGCATGAACAACATTCGCCTCGCAAAAATAAACAAACAAAAACAAAAAAAGTTAACACGGGGGCTCATATGAAATACGGACAAGCTTGCCTTGAGAGATGGTTAGCAAAGTGAGCGTAACGCCCGTGCTAGTAAGAGCCTTCAAAGCACGGCACACGTGTATATTTTAGCCCCACACTGCATCAATACACAACCTCTGTTTGTTTGTAGAAGGTGGTTCATTATGCTCTAATACCACACTGAATTACTAGTGCAGTCGGCAAGAGATGTGCAATTTAGGGAATTTCTCCTTAAGAGCGAATACATGAGCCGATTTCATGCAATTCCTAGAAAAAGATGCGCCCGTCATAACAAACATGTCGGGCGTGTGCATAAAAGAACCAGCTCGCAACGTGGTACGGGTTGCAAATGTGGTTTGACTATTGATTCGGCGCTCTCCTCACACGGGCGGGGTGGAGTTATGCCTTGTTTTCCCAGCTGCGTTGCTCCCACAGAACCGGCTGGGCGCTTTCTCTCCATTTTTGGGTGAAACTTTTGCAATCTGACCAACGCCGCTTGTGCGCCGTTGTAATTCCCCGAAGTAAGCGTTAAGTACCGCGCGGCGTACTTTGCATGCCGCGTCGCCTCTTGTGAAATCTGCTCGCTTGTGTTTAACACACAGTGGCTTTAATGAGGTCACAACAGTTGAACTCTGGGAGGAACGACAAACGTCCGACGTTGCCGGCAACACGACGACACAATGTTTAGGCTAACCAGATGTAAACAGCGCTCGTATCTCTGGCGGTCATCACGCCCGAGTCACAAAGGGCAGCGTCCCTATTCAAACACGAGTCCGGTTTCCCCCATTGTCCCGAGTAGCTGAACGCCGCAAGTACGAAGAGGATCTGAGAGGATCCGGCCTACATGACAAAAACAAAGCGGGGCGGGATAAACACCACTGTCAAGAGTCTACGCGGCTCCAACCCTGGGATTTTCCGACGGCGGCTTTTATTGCGATAAGCCCATATTTCTCAAATCCCTCGTATTAACCTGTTTTATCAGAGCCGCATCAATAAGCCTTCACCAGGCAGCACCACCGACACCCGTACAACTCCTAATAAGAAGCGCCAGCAGTACAAAACAACATCTTCTATATTCTACGCCTCCGTTTCTTTTCATTTCTTTCCCCCGTCTTTTGATATTTTGATCTCTCCTACTTTTAGTGTCTCCCTCAATGCTGCTCTCTCTCTCTCTCTCTCTCTCTCTCTATAACTAACCTTGATTTCCGCATCTCCCGAGTAAAACGCTTCACTCCGCCTCGGGCCGACGATATCGCACACATCCGCGCGTGAAGCATAAAAACCGCACACGTTAAAAACACAGCGAGAGTGACAAGCGAGCGGCGCACAGAGGTGCACACCGAACGCCACAAGCAACGACAACAGAAAAGAAACCAGACACGTGCAAGTTGACCGTGGCGAAGATGGAGCGGTTAGTTGGGGGGGCCAGAGAGAGAGCGAGAGAGAGGGGAAATTGCGGGTAACCAAAACCACATGTTGTTGACTCGCTCTCCCTTCTCTTTCATAGAGGGAAGTACTAACAGCTCCCCAAAGCTGCACACACACACACACACACAGAGAAAACACACACAGCGCCCCCCCCACCCCACCCCCACCCCCGCCCCCGCCCATTGAAAGGTATGTGAATTCTGAAGGGTGACAGATTGTGTTTAGCAGAGAACACGAGAAAGAAAGCGAGGCAGATCAAGTTCACGGCTCGGGGGTTTTAACTCTTACTTCATCCAGGGGAGCGGTTTCGCGACGCTGACTTCATGTCTTTTCCAGCTCTGCCACGCTCCCCAGCAGCACGACTCCGCCGAGTCGAATCCGGGAGCTGCCCAGCGCGACCGAAGACCTGTAATGATACGCCACAAGCGACACCGCTACAGCGGCGGTTATGTGCCTTGCTCAAAGACACCTAATTAGTGGTCACGGAGGGACCAGGGAGCTGATTCGCGTTGTCGATGTGGATTTTCCTCAACCGTCTGCACATTCGAGGCCACCATTAAAGCGGCGAGGCAACTACCATGTACGCACACACACTTTCCATGATCGCACGGACCACAAGCTAGCCAGCTGTACTTTCACTGCTGCGTTATTCACATCCAGGGTAACTCACGCTGCATACCCTACGGGGGCGTCCGGGTGGCGTGGCGGTCTAGTCCGCTGCCTACCAACACGGGGATCGCCGGTTTGAATCCCCCGTGTTATCTCCGGCGTGGTCGGGCGTCCCTACTACAGACACAGTCGGCCGTGTCTGTGGGTGGGAAGCTGGATGTGGGTACGTGTCCTGGTCGCTGCACTAGCGCGTCCTCTGGTCGGTCGGCATGCCGGGCGAGTGCCCCGGGGCCCTGGACCACAAAGGGCCCCAAAAGGGTCAGGGGTATTGTGTTCGCATTGTAAGTGTGTTGTACTTTCGTAGTCGCCATCCGAATCCCATGCAGATCGGCATGGCGTCGACTACCATGCTAGCTATTTGCAGTAGTTTTGCCTTGAACAATGTTTAGCATTGTTTGCGTAGCCATCTCACAGGGCGGGGGGGGGGGGGCCAATAGACATGTGTGCCCTGGGGCCCCCTGATGGGTTATCCCGGCCATGGGGGAGGGGCCGACTGGGGTGAATAGCGTGATCCTCCCACGCGCTACGTCCCCCTGGTGAAACGCCTCACCGTCAGGTGGAGAGGAGCGGCTGGCGACCCCACATGTATGGGAGGAGGCGCGCGGTAGTCTGGAGCCCTCCCTGGATCGGCAGAGGGGGTGGAGCAGGGATTAGTGGGGTAATTGGTCGTGTAGAATTGGGGAGAAAAGGGGGGGGGGGAGGGGGAGAGAAAAAATCATGCTGCACAAGTGCGTCAGTGGAACGAGAATTGAAGCATCAAGCTCCACAAACGGGAAGTCGTCGACGGTTGGCGATGCGGGAGGTGCGTTTCCGAGGAGCGTTCACGCAGCCAGACACCACCGACGTCCTGCTCGAGACCGCCAGTCAACGTGTGCACAACACGGCGGTTTTAACCTGTACCGAACGTCACACACGGTTTACGCTGTACGGCAACGCTTCCCTCCGAGACAGAGTGACCCCGTGTATGTTGAGGTAGCACTGTGTGTGTGTGCGTGTGTTTGTGTGCGTGTGTGTGTGTAAGTGTGAGGCAGAGTGCAAGAGACAGTTTGTGTCATGTAGAAGTAGCGCTGTATCTGTTAACCGTTAGTCCAACAAGACAGCTCTCTTGGCTCACACAACCCCACACACACACACACACACACACACACACACACACAGACACACACACTTTTATTCACCTTTGCCCCATTAACAACACACCGACGGTTAACGGACCCACATGATACAACGAGACAGTTTCTCCTACCAAAGGCTTATATGGCGAGCGAGAGGGAGGCACTGTTGTGTCGAAAGTGTGCGCATCTACACACGCGTGTGAGCAAGATTTATGCTGGCTGGACTGGAAAGAACGGGGGGGGGAAAGCAAAACCTTGCAGAACCACCCCCACGGAGGGGGGAGAGCCAGAGAAGAAACGGCGAAGAAAAGACGAATAAGAGACCTTGAAACCAGAAAGGAGAGCGAGGAGCGGGAGGAGGAGGAGGAGGAGGGGGGGGGGGGGCAGTTGTCTGCAGGCCTCCCCCTCTGCACGGCACAACGTGTTGATCGCAACTGACAAACCAGATTACATAAACACACAACTGACACCGGTTGCGTTTAAGAGGTATTCATTGTTTTGTTTTTTTTGGGGGGGGGGGGTAGGGGGTACAGACAAGCAGCAGTCCCAGAGCCACAAATGGTCATGGGGGTAAAAAAAAAAGTTCCCCGGGGCAACGAGACCTTTAGCGTGTGACGCGAGAGGCGCGGGGGGAGAACGGCTGTGCCGTCAGGTTTCCTGGTCCCCGTTTATTCTCCAGCAATTAGACCAGACCGCCCAGCCCAGAGTTAGGAACAGGAGACCCCGGCCGTGGTCCTGTTCTGACTCTCTGGGGGGGTGCTGAGGAGGAGGAGGAGGTGGGATAGAACGGAGTGCGGGAGTAGCGGGGGGGGGAGGGGGAGGTGGGGCTTTCGAAGAGTTAAGAGGTGGGAGAAAGAGAAAATGAGGGGGGTTCGGGAAGGGGGAGGGTTTGATAAACGTTGTCTCTCTTTGTTTAGGTTAGTGGGCCATAAATTCCACGTCGGAGGGGGGAGGGAGGGGGGGGAGGGGGGGAGAAACTGTTAGAGGAGACTGAGGGCCGGAGGGGTCTGTGTTGTGAGCCAGAAGAACAATGGAGGAGTAAAGAGAAGAGAGGAGGAGGACTGGGGGGAAGAAAGAGGAGCAGAGCGGAGGACAGGAAAGGACTTATTTGTTTGACTCGAGCGACTGATTTCGCCCGAGTCTCCCAGACAGAGTGGAGTCTGCTGAGTATCAACACAGCATGGAGGAGTGAGAGTGTGTGTGTGTGTGTGTCTGTGTGTGTGTCTGTGGTGTGTGTGTGTGTGTCTGTGGTGTGTGTGTGTGTTGCTCTTCTGAGTGTCAGCATAAAAGGATAATAAGTCAAACCCCAAACCTCAGCAATGCAGCCTTCAAGGCTACCGTCTGAGAAAACCTCACAACTCCAACTTTGGTATTTCTCACACAAGTGTACGTGTACACGGCGGTCCTGCGGGTCCTCTCGGGCTGCGGGTCCGCCGGGACCTTCACGCCAGACCCTTAAAGGGGAAGGGGGGGGGGAGGCACTTTTTGCGGGCCGCTTCTGAAACCCGCCGATGCGCCGCACACTTTGCGCGGCATTTTCAACTATTTCTTCCCCCATAGCAAAACAGCAGCCGACTTCTTGTAGATTTAACACTCTTTTTTTGGGGGGGGAGGGGGATTCCCCCTGGGGGGGGGGGGGTTCCCCCTCCAACCCCAAATTGTACTCGGTCAATTACCCCACTCCTCCGAGCCGTCCTGGTCGCTGCTCCACCCCCTCTGCCGATCCGGGGAGGGCTGCAGACTACCCCATGCCTCCTCCTGATACATGTGGGGTCGCCAGCCGCTTCTTTTCACCTGACAGTCAGGAGTTTCGCCGGGGGGAGGTAGCGCGTGGGAGGGCCACGCTACCCCGCCCCCCAATCAGGTGTGCCGGCCGACCAGAGGAGGCGCTAGTGCAGCGACCAGGACACACATCCACATCCGGCTTCCCACCCGCAGACACAGCCAATTGTGTCCGTAGGGACGCCCCGACCAAGCCGGAGGGTAACACGGGGATTCGAACCGGCGACCCCCGTGTTGGTAGGCAACGGAGCAGACCGCCACGCCACCCGGACGCCCCAACTTAAAACACTCTTACGCCCCCTTTCCCGCCACATGGTACCGGCTCAACTCCCCCCGCCTCTGTGTCGCTTTCCATTACCGTAACAGCACCCCCCCCCTCGGTGTAGCTGGTCGTCATAGCGACGCCCGGTGTTCCGCTTCAAAACGTACTTTTGAAGATAAGGCCGCTTCGACCACTTCGTTATTCGGGCGATACCCCATGCTCGCGTCGATGACGCGGCGACACGTTCGTCTGACCAATCAGAGGCCTGCGCTGACTTCGCCCCCCCCCCCGCTCCGGTTTTGTCGAGACCCTCGGCAAAGGCGGCGCCCAGAGAAGCGGTACCAGTCACCAAAGTCTCGGTACTTCCCGGTCATGGGAAACGGGGCGAGTGGAGTCGAGCTGAGTCGGTACCATGTGGTGGAAGGGGGCATTAGTAAGACAGCAACAACTCATCACTTCCCACAAGCACGCGCTGCTGGCAAAACGCCAAGAAGAAGAAAATATTCGGGGAGCGTCGTCCTGACCCAAAGGTTTAGCAGCACCGATCCACAACCCGCTGGGGAATTTTGGAAATGTGAATGGCGGCCAAGGCCTGTATATTAAACTGTGTATTCATCAGTTCCCGAACGGAGCGTGTGTGCACCCGGGACTTCTGCGTTTCCTGTGGTGTTTAACGTGCCGTGTGATCGATACCGGATTTCCCTCAGGTTTACGATCATTCCCGGTTGTTCCGGGCTGTTCCCTGACTGAGATGGGCTTCGGAAACATCCGGTTAGATGTGTGGCGGTAAATACCGCGTTTGAACACGATAAAGATGTGGTAGGAGACGGCTTCTCGAACCGGGGTCTTCTTCTGTGGTGCAGCAGCAGGTTCGGGTATGTGCCTCCTTGTGCTGTGTCACAGATGTGCGGGTTCCGGAATAATCTGGCTGTCTAATCAGTGCTGGACTTCAGAAACTTGACAGAGGAAAACAACGAGAGACAGTCAGACAGCTGTTCAGCATCTACATTATCTGTCTAGAGACACACACACACACACACACACACACACACACACACACACACACAGCCTGTCAGTCAGGGGGATTGACTCTCAGGGTGTGTGTGTGTATGTGTATGTGTGTGTGTGTGTTGTGCGTGTGTGCATGTTGGGAGTGTGTGTGTGTATATGTATGTTGGGAGTGTGTGTATATTGTGTGTGTGTGTGTGTGTGGGTGTGTATGTTGGGAGTGTGTATGTGTATGTTGGGAGTGTGTATGAGTATGTTGTGTGTGTATATGTATTTTGTTGTGTGTGTGTATATGTATGTTGGGAGTGTGTATGAGTATGTTGTGTGTGTCTATGTATGTGTGTGTGTGTGTGTGTGTGTGTTTGTGTCCTGTAAATCTGACCATGTGGCTGCGGGTATCTATGACAGACAGGGTGGAGGGATGTGGTGGCGGGTGGGACAGAGCGAGAGACACACTGGACGGCAGCGCGACATGAAATATTGTGTAACATCATGTAGGGGCAACACACAGGGGGACGTCGGCCACCAGAGTTAAATCTCCTCACTTAGACAACATGGAAGCGGTGTTAAGACGCGTGGCGGGGACGGAGATCCTAATCTTAATGGAGCGGTTGTCCGTCTGTAAGCCCCGACACGTACAGACACACACAGGGAGAGAGAGGGAGGGAGAGAGGGAGGCTCCGACGCCTGGAGAGCTTTCAAGAGAAATCCGCTTACAGACTAGAGGGGAGCAGAGGGAGGAGAGGAGAGGAGAGCAGACGACAGGAGAGGGGAGGAGAGGAGAGCAAAGGGGGAGGAGAGGAGAGGGAGAGGAGAGGAGAGCAGACGACAGGAGAGGGGAGGAGAGGAGAGCAAAGGGAGAGGAGAGGAGAGGGAGAGGAGAGCATACGAGAGGAGAGGAGAGCAGAAGAGAGGAGAGGAGAGCTGCGGAGAGGAGACGAGACGAGAGGGGAGGAGGGCAGAGGAGAACTGAGGAGATGAGACGAGAGGAGAGGAGAGGAGAGGAGTGGAGGGCAGAGGAGAGCAGAGGAGAAGAGAGGAGAGGAGAACTGAGGAGACGAGACGAGAGGAGAGGAGTGGAGGGCAGAGGAGAGCAGAGGAGAAGAGAGGAGAGGAGAGGAGAGCAGAGGAGAGGAGAGCTGCGGAGAGGAGACGAGACGAGAGGGGAGGAGGGCAGAGGAGAACTGAGGAGACGAGACGAGAGGAGAGAAGAGGAGGGGAGGGCAGAGGAGAGCAGAGGAGAAGAGAGGAGAGGAGAGGAGAGGAGAGGATAACTGAGGAGACGAGACAAGAGGAGAGGAGAGGAGAGGAGTGGAGGGCAGAGGAGAGCAGAGGAGAAGAGAGGAGAGGAGAGGAGAGGAGAGGAGAGGAGAGGAGAGGAGAGGAGAACTGAGGAGACGAGACGAGAGAGGAGAGGAGTGGAGGGCAGAGGAGGGCAGAGGAGAGCAGAGGAGAGGAGAGGAGGGCAGAGGAGAGGAGGGCAGAGGAGAAGAGAGGAGAGGAGAGGAGAGGAGAGGAGTGGAGGGCAGAGGAGAGGAGAGGAGAGGAGAAGAGAGGAGAGGAGAGGAGAGGAGAGGAGAGGAGAGGAGAGGAGAGGAGAGGAGAGGAGAGGAGAGGAGTGGAGGGCAGAGGAGAGCAGAGGAGAGGAGAGGAGAGAGCAAAGGGTTACCCTTGGCCCATTGAGAATTAATGCCGGCACACAAAGACCTACAACGAGTCCCAGGCTGAACTCAGTTAATTTGAGACGTCTTACCAAATGGCGACGCTTATCAATGAATCAACCCGCATTCCTGAATCGCTTTAAAGGAGCAAAAGGGATAAAAAAAGAGGAATTTCTCTGACGAAGGAACGAGGGTGAAAAGGCCAAAACCTGTCCTTCGCTTTTCTGATACGGGAACACGGTTGTAGCGCAAAACGCCGAAGGCGGAGTGCCCACCGGGACCTCGGCGTAACACACCGAGATCTGAACTGCACAGTTCATGTACTCTGCTACACCCCCCCCCCACTGCACCCCCACCCACCCTCCCCCCCACCCCCCGCGGCTGTGTGCACGTGCATTTACATGTGCACGAGGGTACCGGCACTCTATGACAGATGTCTCCCTAACTGGACTAATGGAAACCACTTCAGCCCCGGCCCTATAGGTCCCCGTCGTCACAACACACAGACCTTCTGGCCATGTTAACATGCCCGTTCTACCTGGAGGTTTAGATGGAAGACACGCACACACACACACACACACACACACACAGACAGACACACACACAGACACACACACACAGACACACACACACGAGTCTGTCACATCCATTAGCAGTGGAGATGAAGTCACCGCCACAAGTGAACAAAAACCACACAGTGTGTCTAAGGACAAAGCCTGTTGCCTTTTTCACCCTTGTGTCGCCCACACCACTCCTGTCTTGGGGGTCGTTTATGACCCACTTCATTAAACCTCTAAATTAAAGTGACTTTGATTTGATTTCAAACCTCAAATCTATTTTGCACCGAGACACAACCCCGTCATTCACCCCAAACTGTGTGACGACCTGGGTTTCCCCTCTTCCCGGTGGAGAGAGGCTGCATTCAATCAGTGGGCGCCGCTCTTTATATGTATGGGGGTCACACGTGACCCGGACATGTGTTAGTACCCTAGTGGTGTGCAGCTTTCGTGGAAATATGAAGTGTCATCACATTTCAGGTTGGAAAAAAGACCACTCAGGGTCTCTTCTCTGCTGTTAAACACTGTTGTGGGTCATTTTGACCCGTAACACAACACAAGAGTTGAGGAAAACATTGCATCATGTCAACAGAGATACAGGTTTGTCTCCCCAGCTGTACCCGGCCACTCTTCCGAGCCGTCCCGGTCTCTGCTCCGCCCCCCCTGCCAATCCGGGGGAGGGCTGCAGACTACCACGTGCCTCCTCTGATACACGTGGAGTCGCCGGCCGCTTCTTTTCCCCTGACAGCGAGGAGTTTCGCCAGGGGGGACGCAGGGCGTGGTGCAGTACACGCCATTTTAAGCATCTTAAAGTGAGAAAAATAGCAACGCCTTCAAGGTGGGACAAAAAAAACCCCAAAAATGTCCAAATCTGAGAAAGACCGGTTAACCTCCCATCGATGTGCAGGTGTTACTGACACCATAGATGACCCCAGCACCACGTGAGTTATCTCACACAGAAGCGAGGACGACAACCTGGTCACCGTGGCAGACGAGGCAATCGAGTCGCCTAATCTGGTCTAATCTAATCGGTCGCCGACCAATCGCCGCACGCTGCCTTTCACGATCTCTTCATAGGTCGTCGAGGAGGAGAGTCACGAAATTGTCACTCACGGCTCCGGAAGCGCTGGGTGTGTGTGTGTGATGCCGGCGGTCTTGCTACTGGGCAATGCTAACCTAGCTAACGGGGTTATTTTCTTGCCCGGTGCGGGATTCGAGACGAGGTGTACCGCACCACAAGGTGACATCGCTAACCGCTCGGCTAAAGGGTCAGACCCGTTAGCTAGGGGGCTAACGGGTCTTATTAGCAGTTTACAACTACAAGCCGTTTTTATACTAGAACGACCAAGGCGGCCATTTTGACCTTTTTGGATTTTCGGAGTTTAATCACTTTGTGAATGCTCCCAAAATCGCATTTATTCGCATTAAAACGAGTTTTAGATCAATTGCACAAAAAAAAAAAAGTTATGACAAGATCTAACCGAAAACGACCGTGACCGGTCCAAATGACTGCGCTGAAGACATTATCATATCTGGAAAATAAAAATAAACTCAAAAAACGAGATCCAGTCTCGCTTGCGCGACAAAAACTTCCAAAAAATGGTACAAAACCGGGAAATTGTCGTCCTCGTTTACGGAAAACAAGCCGGGCAGAGGAGCAGACTCGCAACGCGAGTCATAAACGGAGATTGCCTTGGGTGTTAAATTGAATCAAGCGCAGCACGTCGATGCTTCTTCTTCTCTCTTTCCGGAAACCCACCTTATTCAGCAGAAACCGAAGCCGGCCTGTGGGGGGCGCTTGTTAGCTCTCTGCTATCGCTGCACTAAATAACAAAAAGCGTGTTAACGCAGTGTTGCAGGCTCTGCATTTGACTTCTGGCAGCGTTACAGGTGCAACGTCACGCCATCAAATGAGGAGCTGACGTGATGAGGGGGTGGCAAATAATTTTTTTTTGTCATGTATTTTGATAAAAGCCCAGAATCCTTAGTGCCCCCCCCGGTCTCCCCTCTCGCCCCGTCACTGTATTCTGCTGTGTGGGGCATTTACAGCAGATTTGACCAACCAGTCCCAAGACAAACACCACCTGATTAAAATAAAAGCAAGGCTCTCTCTGACGGTAAGCAAGTAAATGGGTGAGTTGTGTGACTACGGTGGGCAATAAAGCAGCAGGGGCAGGAGACGAGAAGAGAAGCTCCACATAAACGATGTTCAAAAATGCTTTAAATGGTAGCAGTACCGCTACTAGCAGAAGGAACAAGGTTCCTCTGAACTTCTTAATAAAAACCAGGCCCAACTGAACAAACAGCACCTGGACACTTCAACCCCCCCCCCCCCGACAGCTGTCCCAACTGCACAGAGATACAGACAGACAGACAGACAGACAGACAGGAAGCGAGACAGACCAACAACTGGCCAACAGTCTCACTGGCAGAAGCACAGACAGCAACCAAGTAGTGGCTCGAGTGCGTCGACTTTCAAATTGTTCCAGTTTCATTGCATATCTCATTCTATCTATCTATCTATCTATCTATCTATCTATCTATCTATCTATCTATCTATCTATCTATCTATCTATCTATCTATCTATCTATCTATCTATCTATCACTATCAATCTCTCTATCACTCCATCAATCTATCACTATCAGTCTCTCACACTCTATCTATCTATCTATCTATCTATCTATCTATCTATCTATCTATCTATCTATCTATCTATCTATCTATCTCTCACTCTATCTATCTATCTATCTATCTATCTATCTATCTATCACTATCAATCTCTCTATCACTCCATCAATCTATCACTATCGGTCTCTCACACTCTATCTATCTATCTATCTATCTATCTCTCACTCTATCTATCTATCAATCTCTCTATCACTCCATCAATCTATCACTATCAGTCTCTCACACTCTATCTATCTATCTATCTATCTATCTATCTATCTATCTCTATCTACCTATCTCTCACTCTATCTATGTATCTATCTATCTATCTATCTATCTATCTATCTATCTATCTATCTATCTATCACTCTATCTATCTATCTCTCACTCTATCTATCTATCTATCTATCTATCTATCTATCTATCTATCTATCTATCACTCTATCTATCTATCTCTCACTATCTATCTCTCACTCTATCTATCTATCTATCTATCTATCTATCTATCTATCTATCTATCTATCTATCTACCTATCTATCTCTCACTCTATCTATCTATCAATCTCTCTATCACTCCATCAATCTATCACTATCAGTCTCTCACACTCTATCTATCTATCTCTATCTACCTATCTCTCATTCTATCTATGTATCTATCTATCTATCTATCTATCTATCTATCACTCTATCTATCTATCTCTCATTCTATCTATCTATCTATCTCTCTCACTCTATCTATCTATCTCTCATTCTATCTATCTATCTATCTATCTATCTATCTATCTATCTCTCACTCTATCTATCTATCTATCTATCTATCTATCACTCTATCTATCTATCTCTCACTCTATCTATCTATCTATCTCTCATTCTATCTATCTATCTATCTATCTATCTATCTATCTATCTATCTATCTATCTATCTATCTCTCACTCTATCTATCTATCTATCTATCTCTCACTCTATCTATCTATCTATCTATCTATCTGGCATCAGTTAGTTTGAGACCACCAAACACTGTTTGACACATTTAGGAAGTTAAAGGCAATGCCAAAAAAATGCGAACATGACATCTCCAAATCATGCATCAAATGGCTGAAGATGGCACCAACATTTTTCCTCCACGACTGAGCAATAAACAGTTACGCCGTGCAGAAATGAAAAGGTCTAGATGGCGGCAAATGGAAAGAAGAAAAAAACAAAACGTATCCTATAACATGAATGAAAGAAGCCCTACTGGCGTGTCAAGGTGGAACAGGTGTTAAGCACAGAGACGGCTGCTGCTGCATAAGAAGGGATGGTGGGTGGAGACATGACACGTACAGATAGGACACCAACTGATGACGGCGTTTTAAGTGTGAGATCTCTACAGAGATGACTCTAACAGGGGGGGGACAGACTATGGGCTACTGACGATGACGCTGGTATCTACGATGGGTTACGATGACGGATAATGAAGCTCAGCTCCCGGCTGGCCGATCGTCACTCACCCTTCTCGGCGCGCCCCATGTGAGCTGGGTCCAACAGAAGCAACGGGGAACAATAACACAGAATTAGATGGCGTTGAACACACAGGGCACTCTTTCACACAATCCCACAACGGCGCGCCCGTCGTGAGGCGAACTTGTCATTTAGGAAAGCCCTCCAGCGCCAACGCCTCACTTCCGGAGAGGGGATCGGACGGGAACGGGTCATTCTGAGACGCATTGCCCACTCCAGCGAGTAGGTTGACGGGAATTTCAAAAAACAAAAATTAAATACGGATATGTCGCATCACACTCGTCACAAAACCGGTGACCACATGCTCAACGCTCAACCATACACGCCGAACCTGAAGAGGGAGGGAGACGGTCGTTATAAGTAACCTCTTTTCCCAGCTTCAAGTTGCTTAGGGAAAATTTGGAATATCGCAAAATGGAAAAAAATATAGATCGCGCCATATCACTCTCTCTCCCGCTACTCGGAAGTTAGTGTCTCCATTACGGTGTCACCGTCAACCCACATGGACCGGCCCGCTGGATTACACAGCTGGTACTAAGACTACTCACATCTGTGTGTGTGTGTGTGTATAATGTAATGTAATTAATCAGTTGAGAGCGTTGATTACTTAATCTGTCATTAGCCAGCCATGTGTGAAAGTGTGTGTGTGTGTGTGTGTGTGTGTGTGTGTGTGTGTGTGTGTGTGTGGCAGGTTTCAAAGCTTTGTGTAGGCACAGCTGTGACCAGGACCAAAGAGGGCAGAGTAGAGAATGATATAAAGTGTGACGTCATCGGGGATGTGGGCTTTCAAGTTTTTCTTTTTTTTTTTTTTTGGGATGTAAAATGATTTGTTTCCAGATTCAATTCCTGCTTTCGGTGTTGCCGATCGTTAATTATCAGCGTGTAAAGTATCGAGCGGACCACGCTGACGACTGGTCCACCGTTTATGAGGCTCAGCACATTGTAAATGAAAACACTGCACTCAAAGCCATGTCCATCCCTGCCCCGGTCCCAGTCACCGGTTGTTACAAATCTCTCTCTCTCTCTCTCTCTCTCTCTCTCACACACACACACACACTGGGACGAGGGATTAACAAATGAATACTAAAAAAGTTAATTGCATTTCACACAATTACACATTGCATACTTCCATGGCAGCAGTTTGCATAGGGGTAGATTTGGTGGGGGTGTGCACAGGGGTAGATTTAGTGGGGGTGTGCACCGGGGTAGATTTAGTGGGGGTGTGCACAGGGGTAGATTTAGTGGGGGGTGTGCACTGGGGTAGATTTAGTGGGGGTGTGCACCGGGGTAGATTTAGTGGGAGTGTGCACAGGGGTAGATTTGGTGGGGGTGTGCACCGGGGTAGATTTAGTGGGGGTGTGCACAGGGGTAGATTTAGTGGGGGGTGTGCACTGGGGTAGATTTAGTGGGAGTGTGCACAGGGGTAGATTTAGTGGGGGTGTGCACCGGGGTAGATTTAGTGGGAGTGTGCACAGGGGTAGATTTGGTGGGGGTGTGCACCGGGGTAGATTTAGTGGGGGTGTGCACCGGGGTAGATTTGGTGGGGGTGTGCACCGGGGTAGATTTAGTGGGGGTGTGCACCGGGGTAGATTTAGTGGGGGTGTGCACTGGGGTAGATTTAGTGGGAGTGTGCACAGGGGTAGATTTGGTGGGGGTGTGCACCGGGGTAGATTTAGTGGGGGGTGTGCACAGGGGTAGATTTAGTGGGGGTGTGCACCGGGGTAGATTTAGTGGGGGTGTGCACTGGGGTAGATTTAGTGGGGGTGTGCACCGGGGTAGATTTAGTGGGGGTGTGCAACGCCAAGTGAAATATTGCTCTGACTCGAACAAAAAAGAAACAAAAGGCTCTCTGATTCGATACCATTTGCACCGACTTGAATTACTGGAGTTGAAAGACATTTTTTAAATGCATCCAAATGACGGCCAAACGTTTCACAGGATTGTCTTTGTCACCGCACTCTGGAAGGGCTTGAAAGCACCAGTCTCCCTCCATCTTTTACTCTCTCTCTCACCCACACACACCATCACAGACACACACACACAACACAACACACTCGCTGGATGCTCAAGCCCCCAGTTAAGAGACAGAAATACACATTCTGAGAAACACACACTCCCAACAGCAACAGAGGGAAGACACACGACACAAACTGACACAGAAAATACACATTCTGGCACACACGGCAACACACACACACACACACACACACACGCACACACACTCCCTCCTGCTGTTTTCACAGCGCCTTGAGAAAACGACAGAAGAAGAGATGCCCACAGCCAAAAAAACCCAACCATCACGCTTGTGTTTCTTCTCCTCTTTCTCTCCCTGCCGTCACCAGAAAAACAACTCGGAGAGATATTTCACTTTGTCCAAAACAAGAGATTCCAGCCTAAATGATTACACTTAATTCCTTAACTAAGTTTTAATGGTCCAACACTAAAATAAATTACAATTATAATTAAACCAGCTCAGTGGCAGTGTTCAAAAGCAGCCGAGTCGCCGATTCCTCGGGAGACGTTAATGGGGAAACAATTATTTCACTTCATTAGGACCAAAGTTGCCCCGGATCCGTGGCAAAACTTGAGCGGAGGAGACAAGACGTAGGAGAAACACTAGGGGAATGAACACGGACCCCAGTACGGACTTCGCAAAACCGCCGAGCGAGGTGGTCTACGATATGCACGGACCAGCACCTTTTGTCACTCTGTTTGCGGGTGATCAGCTCACACCCCGCCACCATCACTGATGGAGGATGAGCTGGAGATGAGGAGGAGGAGGAGGAGGGAGGGGGTTTTTTTATATGATAAAATTCACACTGCTGGCTGGATGTGCAAATTGTAAAGTCAAGAGATGAACACAAGCCAGGGGAGAGGAAGCTTTGAAGGCGAGGAAATAACTGAATTAACAAAGTCACTTTGATACGCAATAATAAAGCAGGATTTGTCGCCGATTTGTGATATCAAGACTTTCATGGCTTCTTAATTGGCGTCAGAGGTCTCACCCCCCCGCCCCCCCCCCCGTGATTTTCTACACCCACAGCAAACGGTTCCCACCACCGCTGATTTGGACCTTACGGCGCCTTTTGTCCTTCACGTCTCACATCAGCAGAACCCGCCTATCAAACATAGTAGCCCGGATGGGTCGCGCGATCCTTCGATAATGAAGAATGACAAACGAGAGGCACTTGCTCGAGCCCACAGCACGTCCAGCGCCACGCGGTATTGAGTCTTACGGCGCTCCGGGTCGTTATATTGTAACGTGCATTGATAAGAAGACCCGCTGGCGCGCACGTCTGACCCTTTAGTCGAGCGGTTAATGTCTCCTGCGGCGCGGGCGACACGGGTTCGCTTCCCGGCCGCGGCACTTCCTGTGGTTGCGTCGTCGTCGTCCCCCCCCCCCCCCCCCCCCGAATTCGCTACAATGTTTCACCACCTGCGTGGCGTCAGACCGGTGCGGGCTGACGAGCACGGGCCCTAGTCGAGAACGCATCGTTACTTAGCCATTATTAACATTTTGGGGTCGAGTTATCCCGACCAGAACCTGCAGCGGACCATTCTGCATCACACGTGGGCGCCTTTCCCGCAACTCTCGCTGCCGGCTGTCTCTCTTCCAGTCCTGATCACTGACCCCCCCTCCCCCCAGTAAGGCCACCGTCCACTAACTCCCGTTTACTTGTAAATTAACAGCCTTCGGGTTCCCACCGGGGCTTCAGAGACATTCCCCCGCATTTGTCAGCCAAGGGGGACCAAACAGGGCACGCGGGGGGGAGGGGCGGAGGGCGCGCACACAATAAAACTCCCTATCATTAAAGTGCTAATTAATGCGTAATCTAGACACAGGTCATTAGCAGCCCATTCGTTATAGCCATGAATACGGAGCCAACTACTCCGGTTATCGGCGATCTTCACATAGGGTGTTCTAGACCCCCCGTAGCGGGGTGGTTTTTTTGTTTTTTTTACAGGGATTTTGTTAAGGTCAACTTTCCAAAACCGGCGTCCCCCCCCCCCCGTTTCTTATCCTCCCGATTCTCTCCGTTCGCCTCTCTCGGATCGCGGACAAGTAAGCGCACGCGGAAAGGAACGACTCGCGGGCGCCGCGAGAGCGACACGGGGACTCCGCGCGCTCTCCCGGCGTGCCGATCGGCACGGCGCCACCGTGACGCTCCGCGGCCGGTTTCGGGCGTCACGGATCTCCTTGGGCCCCGGTCCGCCTCTGAGCCGGGCTGACACAAAGTTCCCAAATCGGCATCCCCTGTCGGCGTTTCTGGACGCTGCGAGTTGAAAGAGGGGCGAATAAAATGTTTTACGCATCGGCGGTCGCCCGACGCCCCGCGCGAGACAAGTCTCGAGACAGTCCCGCTCGCGCCGGCCCCGTCACCGCCTCCGCGCGGGTTTAATTGCCGCCGGGACGGTAAGTCGCGCATTAATCGTCGGGGAAGCGGACAGGCCGGCTGCGCTTGCGATCCGCAGGTAAACCGAGAGAAGAAGAAGAAAAAGAAGAAGAAGAAAAAAAAAAGAAGTTGGCTGAGAAACGAACGAGACATGCGGGCGCAGAGACGCGGACAAGCCGATCAGCGATCAACATGTGTGGCGCCTCTCTTTAGTGTTTCACGCCAGATCGATCGAAGAGCTTCGACTTTGTTTTCGGTTTTTTTTTTTTTTTTTTTTGGTCAACATTTTAAATTCTCTCCCCGAGTAAAAACGACTTTAATACCCAGGCGGCTCAACTGCCGGTCTCTAGCCGTACACCTCTAACCACGCCATCGGCTTGCTGTTTAAACACGCTGCGCAGTCGGAAACGTCCCTAAGTCGTCAAGAGGCTAATTACATCACCTGTTTGGTTTTGTTTGTTTGTTTGTTTTCTTTTGGGCCTCGACCCCTCTCCGATGTGTATTTAGGGTTTAAAGTAAACGAGCCAATGTAAAGGGGAGTTTTTCGCTGCTGGAAGAAAATAAGAAAAAAAAATCAAGTCGTCGCCGTAACACAAAAAAATAAAAATAAAACAAACCCCCCGGCCTATGACGCCGCTTCCAGCCGGGGCCGGGGCGCCTTATTGTTGGTCCGAAGGCAACTTTTTGTGTGTGTTGTTGTTGTTATAAGCGAAGGTGTTGCATCGACGACCGAGTCCGACCCGCCCCGGGGGACTGACCCGATACTGACCCACCCCGGCGGTCTGTAAACCCACCGCCGCTGGTCGGAAACCCCGCCGTACTCCAACACTTGGGTCACACACGTCCGCGGATCAAAACGCACATTTAGGAATTTCGATAAAGGGCAAAGGTTAAAACGCCCCCCCCCCCAAAAAACCCCCCCAACCCCGCTGTAAGTTCTCCCCTACAGCCGAGGAACCGCGCGAGCCTGTCTCGCGGAAAGAGCCCCGCGACACTACGGAAACTTTGTTTCCTCCTCCCGTGCTCCGGAAAACACACCTGTCTTTGATTTTCATGCTTTAACTGTAGGGGGACAAAACACTGAGCCGTGTCTTGTTATTTTAACTTTACCCCCCCTGCCCCCCTGCCCCCCCCCCGACATGCCCCCCCCCCGGTACTTTTCCATTCTTACCTGTCGGTATTTGGCCGAGGACGCTCGCGGCCGGCGAAAGCAGGAACGCGAGTCCCACCAGCGACAATGAATCCATGGTGCCCGTGTTAAAAATGTTCGATAGCTTTTCCCAAAGTTTTCCAGAGGCTTAGGCCGTGGTCCTCCCTTGGGGCCGTAGGTCCTCCCTGGAGCCGTAGGTCCTCCTGTCGGTCCTCCTCCGTCTCTTTTTAGTCCCGCTCCGGCTCCATTATCCCTCCCGCCGCTCTCTCGCGTCGCGGACGCTACTTTGTTTCGCGGGGAGAGCGCGAGCTGCTTCCCGAGCTCGGCGGCGGCGGCGGCAGCGAGTGAAAGTCCGTGACGTCACGCGACAGGAGCCGATTCAAAAAGAGAGCGAGAGACAGGTGGGGGGCTAGGTGACGGGGCGAGACGGAGCGAACGGAGGAGAGAGGGGAGCGACAGACAGACAGAGAAGAGAGAGGGAGAAGAGAGAGGGGACAGAGATATGAGAGAGAGAAGCGATAGAGACACAGATGGCGAGAGGGAGGAGAGAGAGAAGAGAGGAGCGAGAGAAACAGACAGACAAAAAGAGAGAAGAGACAGACAGACAGTGACAGTGAGAGAGACAGACAAACAGAGAGAGAGACAGACAGACAGACAGACAGACAGACAGTGAAAGAGAGAGAGAAGACCGACAGAGACAGACAAGACAGACAGACAGACAGACAGACAGAGAGAGAGAGAGAGAGAGAAGACCGACAGAGACAGACAAGACAGAGAAACAGAGAGAGAGAGAGAGAGAGAGAGAGAGAGAGAGAGAGAGAGAGAGAGAGAGAGAGAGAGAGAGAGAGAGAGAGAGAGAGAGAGAGAGAGACCGACAGAGACAGACAAACAGACAGAGAGAGAGACAGACAGACAGACAGACAGACAGAGAGAGAGAGAAGACCGACAGAGACAGACAAGACAGAGAAACAGACAGTGAGAGAGAGAGAGAGAGACAGACAGACAGACAGACAGACAGACAGACAGACAGACAGACAGAGAGAGAGAGAGAGAGAGAGAGAGAGAGAGAGAGAGAGAGAGAGAGAGAGAGAGAGAGAGAGAGAGAGAGAGAGAGAGAGAGAGAGAAGACCGACAGAGACAGACAAGACAGACAGTGAGAGAGAGAGAGAGAGAGAGAGAGAGAGAGAGAGAGAGAGAGAGAGAGAGAGAGAGAGAGAGAGAGAGAGAGAGAGAGAAGACCGACAGAGACAGACAAGACAGACAAACAGACAGTGAGAGAGAGAGAGAGAGAGAGAGAGAGAGAGAGAGAGAGAGAGAGAGAGAGAGAGAGAGAGAGAGAGAGAGAGAGAGAGAGAGAGAGAGAGAGACGGAGACAGACAGACAGACAGGACGCTGACTTCGGTCCAGACAAACATGGAAACGGGAAGACATGCGAACAACCCCGCCGAAGTGCCCCGCGATTTAATCATTCCCGTTTCAGTTTCCAGCCGGTGTTGATTTCAACTTTGTACGACTCGGGAACGCTCGCTCGTGCTGACTTTAACGGGTTTACGACGCACCGTCACTGCTCTGGCCAAGACATCGGTCCCGGCGCGACCAGACGCGGGACCTGCCGCACTTGTTCATACTCGGTCAAGCGTTGTGAATCCGAATCTCTCATCTTTGGTGACACTGACAAGCAGCGCGAAACTGTGCAACTTTAACATGGAGGGGGGGGAGACTCGGTGTTCGTAAACTTCTACGATTACGTGCCTAGAATGTATCTGTGAACGTTCTCATTCATCCAGGTCATGGTTATCCAAAGGAGTTGAATCAAGTGCAAGTACCAAGTCCAGTTGTGCTCGATTCAACTCCTTCGGATGCCTAAAATGTGGAAAGGCTATTACTTTTCAACTAGAGGCAGCGATCATATCCCGAGAAAACCCACTTTCCGGGAGTTCGCGGGGGAAAGAGAGCTGGTTCACAGGATCCCGGTCTGTCCGTGTCCCAGCATTACAAAGTAATCACCGGCCCTTCTTCACTGCCTGCTGACACCGCTGATGGTTTAACATATTGCGGCTGAGCGTGGCAACGTCGTGGCAGGCATGCGAGAAATGCAAGATGGATGATTTGATTTGACTCGCACGTGATCTAAAAAAATGTGGTTTGCATGGAAATCTACAGGAACCAAACAGATGTGTTCGCTTACTAGTCCGCCCAACTACTGGATTTACTCTTTTATCCCCACCCCTTTTGTGCATCTATGCTATGACATATCACATACTGGTGGCCAAGAGCAAACTCCTGTCTTTTTCCGAGGAGGTTGACTAATAAGCAGATATGGCAAACCAAGCTCATAAGAGACCTTCACCAACGTGTCCTACAAGATCAGCTGAGAAAACTAAACTAGCTATGCTATTTGGAAGGTGCTGACGTAACGGTGCTAGTTTGAATTGACCTCTCTTGGGCTACGGTCACACACGCGCGAGGCGAAATTCCTATTTTGCTGTGCTGAATGAGGGCAGTGCAGAATGTGCACACGGAAATCAGTTTTCACAGACAATGTCGTCCTGGCTCCCTAAGGAAACTACAGCCAATTACAGCCAAGTTGGGGGGGGGGGCAACCTCACACTTCTTTCTTCTTTGCTATTGGTTGAGGCTGCGGATTCGCCGGTCAAAGTTCACCAAAGTTAACAAACTTGCTAGCAGCGTTCGTGCAATCAAATTGGCTTGCTGTGACATGGCACGAAATCCACTTGTTCGTTTTTCAGTTAAGCGATCAAACCCGCACGAAGACAACAAATATGCATATTACAGAAAAACTACGTAATTACACATTACAGAAAAAAATAAAACATTTTAAATATAATACGAATATTATTTATAATTAACATTAATTAAATATTCAAATCAAATATGCAGAACATAAATAAGATTTCCATACCGGATCGTCGAGGCCCGGGTTACCAATGACCGCCACTGGTACTGTTAACCAGCAGGGTGCCGGTGGAAACTATGCTACTGTTGGGCGAAGGAGAAGGAGAGGGGGAAGGCATGTCCAGAGGCAGCAAAGAGGAGGAAGGGTAGGCGTGTGGAGGTGAGAGTCGGAACTTTGAATGATGGCACTATGACTGGTAAAGGGAGAGAGCTGGGTGATATGATGGAAAGAAGAAAGGTAGGCATACGGTGTGTGCAAGAGACTAAGTGGAGGGGGAGTAAGACCAGGAGTATCGGAGGTGAGTTCAAACTCTTCTACCATGGTGTGAATGGGAGGAGAAATGGGGTAGGGGTAATTCTGAAGGAAGAGTATGTCAAGAGTGTGCTGGAGGTGAAGAGAGTGTCAGACAGAGTGATGAGTATGAAGCTGGAAATTGAAGGTTTATTGCTGAATGTTATCAGCGCATATCCCCCACAAGTTGGGTGTGAGATGGACGAGAAAGAAGAATTCTGGAGTGAGTTGGACGACGTATTGGAGAGGGTACCCAAGGAGGAGAGAGTGGTGATTGGAGCGGACTTCAATGGACATGTTGGTGAAGGGAACAGGGGTGTTGAGGAGGTGATGGGAAGGTATGGAGTCAAGGAGAGAAATGTGGAAAGACAGATGGTGGTCGATTTTGCGAAAAGAATGGAAATGGCTGAGGTGAATACATATTTCAAGAAGAGGGAGGAACACAGGGTGACGTACAAGAGTGGAGGAAAGTGCACACAGGTGGACTATATCTTATGTAGAAGGCCCAATCTAAAAGGGATTGGAGACTGCAAGGTGGTGACAGGGGAGAACGTAGCTAGGCAGCATCAGATGGTGGTCTTTAGGGTGACTTTGGAGACCAAGAAGAGGAAGAGAGTGAAGACACAGCCGAAGATCAAATGGTGGAAATTGAAGAAGGAAGACTGTTGTGTGGAGTTCCGGCAGGAGTTAAGACTGGCACTGGGTGGTAGTGAAGAGTTGCCAGATGGCTGGCAAGCACTGCAGAAATAGTGAGGGAGACAGCAAGGAAGGTACTTGGTGTGTCATCAGGACAGAGGAAAGAAGACAAGGAGAGTTGGTGGTGGAATGAGAATATACAGGAAAATATACGGAGGAAGATGCTGGCAAAGAAGAAGTGGGATAGTCAGAGAGATGAAGCAAGTATACAGGAGTACAAGGAGATGTGGTGTAAAGGCGAAGAGAGAGGTGGCAAAGGCAAAGGAAAAGGCATATGGTGAGTTGTATGAGAGGTTAGACACCAAGGAAGGAGAAAAGGACTTGTACCGATTGGCTAGACAGAGGGACCGAGCTGCAAAGGATGTGCAGCAAGTTAGGGTGATCAAGGATAGAGATGGAAATGTGCTGACAAGCAAAGAGAGTGTGTTGAGAAAGTGGAAGGAGTACTTTGAGGGGCTGATGAATGAAGAAAATGAGAGAGAGAGAAGGTTGGATGAAGTGGGGATAGTGAATCAGGAAGTGCAGTGGATTAGCAAGGAGGAAGTGAGGGCAGCTATGAAGAGGATGAAGAGTGGAAAGGCAGTTGGTCCTGATGACATACCTGTGTATATACCATGGAGATGTTTAGGAGAGACGGCAGTGGGGTTTTTAACTAGATTGTTTAACACAATCTTGGAAAGTGAGAGGATGCCTGAGGAGTGGAGAAGAAGCATGCTGGTACCGATTTTCAAGAACAAGGTTGATGTGCAGAGCTGTAGCAACTACAGAGGTATAAAGTTGATCAGCCACAGCATGAAGATATGGGAAAGAGTAATAGAAGCTAGGTTAAGAGGAGAGGTGATGATCAGCGAGCAGCAGTATGGTTTCATGCCACGAAAGAGCACCACAGATGCGATGTTTGCTTTGAGAATGTTGATTGAGAAGTATAGAGGTCAGAAGGAGTTACATTGTGTCTTTGTAGATTTAAAGAAACCATGCGACAGGGTGCTGAGAGAGGAGGTGTGGTATTGTATGAGGAAGTCGGGAGTTGCAGAGATGTATGTAGGAGTGGTGCAGGATATGTATGAGGGAAGTGTGACAATGGTGAGATGTGCGGTTGGAATGACAAATGGGTTGAAGGTGGAGGTGGGATTACATCAAGGATCGGCTCTGAGTCCTTTCTTGTTTGCAATGGTGATGGACAGGTTGACGGATAAGATCAGGCAGGAGTCTCCATGCACGATGAAGTTCACAGATGACATTGTGATATGTAGCGAGAGTAGGGTGTAGGTGGAGGAGAGCCTGGAGAGGTGGAGGTATGCACTGGAGAGAAGAGGAATGAAAGTCAGTAGGAGCAAGACGGAATACCTATGCGTGAATGAGAGAGAGGACAGTGGAATTGTCAGGATGCAAGGAGTGGAGGTGACGAAGGCATACGAGTTTGAATACTTGGAGTCAACTGTCCAAAGTAACGGGGAGTGCAGTCGAGAGGTGAAGAAGAGAGTGCAGGCAGGGTGGAGTGGGTGGAGAAGAGTGTCAGGAGGGATTTGTGACAGAAGGGTACCAGCAAGAGTTAAAGGGAAGGTTTACAGGATGGTTGTGAGACCAACTATGTTATATGGTTTGGAGACAGTGGCACTGACGAAAAGACAGGAGGTGGAGGTGGCAGAGTTGAAGATGCTAAGATTTTCACTGGGAGTGACAAAGAAGGACAGGATTAGGAATTATTATATTAGAGGGACCGCTCAGGTTGGACAGTTTGGAGACAAAGCAAGGGAGGCAAGATTGAGATGGTTTGGACATGTGTGGAGGAGAGATGCTGGGGATATTGGGAGAAGGATGCTGAATATGGAGCTGCCAGGGAAGAGGAAAAGAGGAAGGCCAAAGAGTAAGTTTATGGATGTGGTGAGGGAAGACATGCAGGTGGCTGGTGTGACAGAAGAAGACGCAGAGGACAGGAAGAAATGGAAACGGATGATCCGCTGTGGCGCCCCCTAACGGGAGCAGCCGAAAGTAGTAGTAGAGATATTAAAAATATTACAGAAAATTTATATACTGCAGAAAAATACAGAAAAATAGAAGAAAAGCACTACAATATAATTTTTAGAATTTTTGCATTACTTCTGAATGTTGGTTTATAAAAATTGTTAACGTTAGGCTAGCAAGAAAAATAAATAACGATCGGCTTCAGATAATGTGTATGTCCCTTCCTTTTGAGAGGAGCTGCTAATGATCCCATAGACAGCTAGCAGTTGAGCTAAGCTCGGCTAAACTCACAATTCAATGTACCTTCAAACTGCATGGACAGACATGAAAAAGGTATCCACGAGTTTTTCTGCCTCTATGTACATAGGACACATAGTAAAAACACTAAAAACCAAACTGTCCCTTTAACTGGTCCATCTTTCTTGTGGGTGCTGATGTATGGGCATGTGACACGTAGGCCTATGTTTGGGGTTTTATTCACCTAAATCTCATGGAAGCATACCTTAATTCATATGTTTGGTTTTTTTTTTGTAGTTCATTTGCACTTCCAAAACATACAATAAAAATTAACGTTTAAGAAAATGATAGTAATAGCTAGAGAACAGATGCAAAATAGGGTTTTGACATAAAAAAAAAATACATGGATTTAATTAAACAAATAAAAGGGAAAAGTGCAGATCAAAAGCAAAGCTGCAACACCTTAATAAGAGTTTCTAACTACAGCCATAACTGAATGTGTCCTCACACGTCTCATGAAGAGGAGGTGAAAAGGTGGGAGGGGGAGATGCCAAAGCAAAACCTCAAGCATTCTCGTTCATGAAATGGCCCCTAATCATACATCTCAAACGATTGCAGGTATAGCTGAAAAGTCTGTTTCCATTTTATCCTCTGAAACTGTTTCACAGTTTCATCCGGTACAGCGTATGTGGTAGCATACATGCAATCTGAATTCAGATTGTCTTCATTTATTGGGACATTTGCCGCATTTCACCCCCCTGCTCTCTGTCCTGTCACATCCATGGCCTTCAGGACCAAAATATTCGGTTATAGCCGGGCGTAGGTTTAACTCCATTAAGAAATATTGTACATTGTGCACACTTGGGTTCAGTAAAAATAAATAGATATCCTGCTTATATTCGTCACTTAATTCGTCATCAGCTTTGTGATTTTATCAATTTATTTTAATTTGTTTCTGGTCTGGTTGTTAATGTTTTATTGATTTATTGCTTTTTCTTCAGTTATTTTTGTACAACTCTTTGCTGTTGATGTCACTCCATTGTTATATCCTGTGTTGTTCTCTGTGTGTGTGTGTGTGTGTGGGGGGGGGTCATGCCTAATGAAGGTGTCCTCGTCTGAGGTCATGCCAGTGGCTATCCCATATGAGCAGTGACCGGGTCGGCTCGGAAGATAGGGGTAATTGGCCAAGTACAATTGGGGAGAAAAAGGGTGTGGGGGGGGGGGACAAAACAAAACAACAACAACAATGCAGTGGCATAATGACTGAAAACAATGATTGGTTTCATATGCAAATTGCCATGACCATTAACTAGAGTTACAATGTGTACTATTCACACAGGATTGGGGAATAGTTGCAATCACAGCATTGTAAGATGACAGATGTACTCTTAGGCCCCCCCCTTGGTTCAGGGATGGTCGTTCCCTCTTCACATAGATGGCCTCTTTGACTCCCCGTTCAAACCAGCCTCCCTCCCTATCAAGGATGTGCGCATCCTCATCCTTGAAAGAGTGGCCACTGGCCTGTAGATGGTGTAGACTGTGGAGTCCTGGTCTGCAGATGGTGTAGACTGTGGAGTCCTGGTCTGTAGATGGTGTAGACTGTGGAGTCCTGGTCTGCAGATGGTGTAGACTGTGGAGTCCTGGTCTGCAGATGGTGTAGACTGTGGAGTCCTGGTCTGCAGATGGTGTAGATTGTGGAGTCCTGGCCTGACATGTTAGCTCTTCTGTGTTGTGCCATCCTCTTGGCCAGCTTCTGTTCAGTTTCTCCAATCTACAAGTCACGGCAGTCCTCCTGGCACTTAACAGCGTCACTATATTGCTCTGTTTGTGCCGGGGGACATGACTTTTGGGGTGGACCAACTTCTGGCCCAGTGTGTTTTGGGGTTTGAAAGCAACTGAGACACGGTGTTTGGAAAATACACGTCTCAACTGTTCCGACACTCCTGCCACATACAGAGTCACCACTGGTTTACACTTAGACAGCTCCGTCTCCTCTCTTCGATTGGCTGGTGCACTGTTTGGGTGTCTTCTTGGCTTTGACAAATGCCCAGTTAGGATAACCACACTTAACCAGGGCTTATTTAATGTAGGATTTCTCTCCTTCCCCGGCCGCAGTGTTGGTCAGGACGTTGTCAGCTCGGTGGTTCAGCGTCCTGATGACTCCTAGTTTGTGCTCCAGTGGATGATGAGAGTCAAACCTTAAGTACTGATCAGCATGTGTTGGTTTACAGTCAACATCAATAATGAAATGTCCCCATCGTCAGCTGCAATTTCACAGTGTAAGAAGGCTAACCTGTCATTTTTCACCTCCTCCCTGGTGGACTTGATGTGGTTGTCCACAGAGTTAATGTGGTCGGTGAAATGTGGTACATGCTGAGATTTAATTTTAACCCAGGTGTCGTCCACAAATCTGATCCAATGGCTAGGTGGTGTCCCTGGATAGGATCAGAGCTTTCTTTTCCACTTCTTCCATATACAAGTTAGCCACTGTAGGTGAAACTGGGGAACCCATTGCAACATTCATGCTACTGTCTACAGTACTGCCCCCTGTATGTGAAGTACGTGGACTGAAGACAGCTTCAGGAGCAGACCCACCTGGTCAGTGTTGGTCCACATTGATTTGTTCACTTACTCCAGTAAAAGAACGGTTATTCACATTTATACACCGCTGAAAGTGGCTTGCTGATTGGTCACAGGTTGCATCGCCATCCGCCACATTTGAAAACATTTACCAGTTCCTCATTATCTGAAACGCATTGCATCATGGGGCAACGGAGTCCACCGACAGCACACTCAAAAATGGAGCAGATTAAAGTATGCATGTTAACATTTTGAAACAGACTTAATTTTGTCAGGTTTTTCAGCGTGAACATCCTATGTACTCATATTAATGTGTCGTATGGCATCTCGGACACCGCTTTATGCTAAACTGATAGAGTCCACTGTCTCCACTGGTGTTGCTTCTGGCTCGGGTTGGGCATCGCATGGGAGCAGGAAGGGCTAACACTGATATGTACCACCATCTCATGTATAGCCACTCCTGAAGGGGGCGGGTGTCTGCACAGCGGCGGGTAGATGTAGGTGAAATAGCGTAGGCCTCTGTGTTCCCCCAGAGGAACCTGCTGCTGGCAGGAGCAAGGAAGCAGCCGGGTGGCTCCACATGTTCACAGAGGACAACCTCCTCAACCGTTGTAGGGGTCATGCAGTGGTGGGACCTTTAGGGAACAGGGAATTGGACGTGCCAAAACTGGGACGGCATAAAAACAAACAAACAAACATCCATCCATTTATTATCCAAACCACTTACCCTGCTCTCAGGGTGGCGGGGATGCTGGAGCCTATCCCAGCAGCCACTGGGCGGCAGGTGGGGAGACACCCTGGACAGGCCGCCAGTCCATCACAGCCAAACAACAAAAACTTAATCCGGACGTCCAGGTAGCATAGCGGTCTATTCTGTTGCCTATCAACATGGGGGTCGCCGGTTCGAATCCCCCTGTTACCTCCGGCTTGGTCGGGCGTCCCTACAGACACAATTGGCCGTGTCTGCGGGTGGGAAGCCGGATGTGGGTATGTGTCCTGGTCGCTGCACTAGCGCCTCCTTTGGTCGGTCGGGGGGGGGGGACTGGGGGGAATAGCGTGACCCTCCCACGTGCTACGTCCCCCTGGTGAAACTCCTCACTGTCAGGTGAAAAGAAGTGGCTGGCGACTTCAAGTGTATGGGAGGAGGCGTGTGGTAGTCTGCAGCCCTCCCCGGACCGGCAGAGGGGGGTGGAGCAGCGACCAGAACAGCTTGGAAAAGTGGGGTAATTGGCCAAGTACAATTGGGGAGAAAAAGGAGGGGAAAAAATCCCCCCCCCCCCCAAAAAAAAAGAAAAACGTATGCAGCAGCTCTGCCTCAAGTGGGAATACTTAACATTGAGTTAATAGAAAAAGGAGCACATCTAAACTGCACGGATTAGGAGCATGCCCTCCCCTCTCATCTCAGATGAGAGTAGAAAAAAAAGAAGAAATTGAATTAAAATAAAATAAAACAAAATAAAAAACAAGTGAAAGACAGCAGAGAGCATGAAGATGGGCAGAAACGAGACGAGAAAGGGGGAGGAAATGAAGGGAGGATTCTAGGAGAGCCGAGCACAGAGAAGGTGGGGTGGGGGGGGGGGAGAAGAGTGAAAGGACGCAAAGTCGGGGGAGGAAAGTGAGCAGTAGTCGAGACTTGCCAAGGCCAAACGCGTGAAATACCCGCCGAATGAGGACGCGGGAGTGTTAAACAACAAAATACCAGAAGAAGAAGCCGGAGCGAAAAAGAAAGACGGCACTTTGAGATTTGGGACAAACACGGCCGTGAAGAAAGAACGAGGGGGGGGGGGGTTGAAATGCACTTTTAAAACAATTTGCAGCATGCCTTTTGTGAATGGCTGTCTGGGCTGACAAACCCTGACCAGGACATTTACAATATGAGTGTTCAGATCACATCCCCACCCAGACCCGCCTGTTGCACCGCCAGAGAGAAAGAAGCAACTCGGGAGTCTTGCTGAGGGGTCACGTTGCTCTTCATCTGTACACGCTTCTCTTAATATATCCGTGTTTTATCTATATTTAGACCCCCCCCCCTTTTTTTTCCTCTCCAATTGTCCTCGTCCAATTACCCCACTCCACCCCCTCCACCGATCCAGGGAAGGCCGCAGACTACCACATGCCTCTGACAGCGAGGGGTTTCGCCAGGGGGACGTAGCGCGTGGGAGTATCATGCTACCCCCCCCCCCAACCAGGTGGCCCCAACCGACCAGAGGAGGCGCTACTGCAGCAACCAGGACACACGCCCACATCTGGAGGGACGGCTCAGGTCGGACGGCTTGGAGACAAAGCAAGAGTGGCGAGATTGAGATGGTTTGGACATGTGTGGAGGAGAGATGCTGGGTATACTGGGAGAAGGATGCTGAATATGGAGCTGCCAGGGAAGAGGAGAAGAGGAAGGCCAAAGAGGAGGTTTATGGATGTGGTGAGGGAGGACACGCAGGTGGCTGGTGTGACAGAGGAAGATGCAGAGGACAGGAAGAGATGGAGACAGATGATCCGCTGTGGCGCCCCCTAACGGGAGCAGCCGAAAGCAGTAGTAGTAGTAGTAGTAGTAGTAGTAGTTGTAGTAGTAGTTGTAGTAGTAGTAGTAGGCATCTTTCATCCGAGACGGCCCAGATCGCAGTCTGTAGGAGGCTTCAGATCGGGCCCATGGTCCTGCACCAGTGGGATCAATCAGGCTCCGACAGAGTCACGTTAAAAGGCAGGCAGAGGAGAATGGCTCCTTTTTGCAGGAGCAGGGAAGCCTCCTTGTTCAGAGTTTAGAGCCACAAGACAAACCCACATGGGTACTTTCATCCCTCTCTCTCTCTCACACACACACACACACACACACACACACACACACACACACACACACACACACACACACACACACACACACAGCAGCAGCAGTTAACGTCTGTGTGCTATAGATATGCATGGTTATTTTCAAGGTCGAGTTTTCGTAGGCGGGCATCGTTTGTGTGTGCATGTGTGTGTGCGTGCGTGTGTGTGTGCGTGTGTTTGAGAGAATGGCGGAGGAGAGAGTATTTGCATGTCAGTTCTCTTACGACAACTCAGTCCCGGGATACGCAGTCTAATACTCAGGTATGTCAGCACAAGAACACACACGTATACACACATTCAAGCAGGTGTACACAAACTCACACACGCACATAACACACCTTACGCAGACATACACCTTTTCTTTCTGTTTGTCTTTCCACTAATTCTCTGACATAGACACACACACACACACACACACACAGAGCTGAAACCTGTTCCTCAGCTCATCGTTCAGCACAGTATAAACTACAGTGTCCACTGGTGTGCTTCCATCCACATTTTGCACAATATCTTGTGCTCCATTTTGAAAGGGACGACAAATAGAAAATGTGAATTGAGCCCATTTCCATCAGCGGGCGTTGAACTGTTAAATTGCGCCCCCTAATATACAGCCCGATACATAAATAGCGCACGAGGCATGGCGGGACCACAGCATCGTGAGAGCGTTGACAGCGGTTGTCCTGCTGGAACAATAAGGAGGGAAATCAAGGCCACGTTCTGCATCTGGAAAATTAAAAAAGTTTGGACGCGCAAATCAAAGTGAGAATAAAATTTGCACTTGAGTTTAGACTGCACGTTTGTAGAAAAGTTTAGCAGTCTTGGAAAGAAAAAGAAAGGAGAATCTGTAATGCGAAACGGCGGCCCTCTGGCTCCCGTGGCTGGCTACCCCCGATGTTAGGCTCGTCCACTTCATCCAAAGACAAAGTCGAGGAAAAGCAATGGGCAGTATTATGATGGCTAAACCAGTGGCTGTTAACTTTACCCACTATATATTATTATTCATCCATCCATCCATCCATCCATCCATCCATCCATCCATTATCCAAACTGCTTATCCTGTTGTCAGGGTCGCGGGGATGCTGGAGCCTATCCCAGCAGTCATTGGGCGGCAGGCGGGGAGACACCCTGGACAGGCCGCCAGTGCATCACAGGGCAAGGAATGGACATCCACCAACAGTCCAATGTCCATCACCCTTTATCGTATATCGTCTCTTTACCGATATGTTGACTTTTCCACCTAAGGTGGACATAAAAACTAATGAGAAATAGAGTAAACCGATTCAAAAGTGTACAAAAATGCAGAACTTGCACATTACGTAGCTGCAGAAATTAATTCATCTCCAATACTGCAGGAAAAGTTTTGGTGTAAGATAGCTTGCTAGGCTTTGCAGTGAGGCAGAAATCATCTCAAAAACGTACGGGCCGAGGACAGGGCAAGTTTTCGACTAGCAATAATCGCGCCTCGGATAAGCCTCATAGGCTACGATACTGCCACTGACCCCTTTTCACTGATCCCGCTAAATAACCACTGACCAGACATAAATGACCATTTCATACTGAAACCATGTGTTTATACCCACAGGAAAGCAAAGGCCTACCATTCACATCAATGTTCGCAGTTTTGTCGTCTGTGGCCACATTCATTACGTTTTGTCTTGTGATTTCATCATAAAGATTTTGTGTTTTGTTCCGATATACAGTCAGAAACCCAAGAAGTTTTTGACAAAGGAGTTAGCTGAAGCCTTTTGTCTCATTGGAGCAGGCGTGACAAAGTTAGAGGAGCAAGATCCTAACGCAGAGAGGTTCGCCGAAGTTTACCGGATCGTTACCAACGGCCTCAGCTGCTACAAGGCCATTCATATATAATGAGAAAAAGAAGAGCTCTGCTCAAGCCACCCTTGATGTTTACTTAAAGAAACTGACTTCAGGAGTTAACCTCCACTCTACAGCAGCAGAATCAGGCCCTGCCTCTTCAGTAGCAGCATCAGTCCCTGACTCTCCAGCACCGCACCAGGTCCGTCCTCTCCAGCACAAGGCCCACCCTCTCCAACGTCAAGCCCATCGTCCAATTAATAAAGTCATTTTAATTGGTAATTAAGGCTCCTTCCGGTATGCAAGACACCAATTGGAACGAGACACCGGACAACGAAGATTTTGCTTCCTGAACACTTTTGGGTGTATTTGACCGGCAACTTCACAAATTTGCTTTGCCACCAGAAATGGGAAAATTCAGGAGGATGAAGGAGGAGGCGAAAATGCCATCCATCCATTATCTGAACCGCTTATCCTGCTCTCAGGGTCACGGGGATGCTGGAGCCTACTATCCCAGCAGTCATTGGGCGGCAGGCGGGGAGACACCCTGGACAGGCCTCCAGGTCATCACAGGCCCCCCCCCCCCCACACACACACACACACATTCATTCCTAGGGACAACTTAGTACGGCCAATTCACCTGACCTACATGTCTTTGGACTGTGGGAGGAAACCGGAGCACACGGGGAGAACATGCAAACTCCACACAGAGGATGACGGGCCCTCAAGGTTGGACTACCCCGGGGCTCGAACCCAGGACCTTCTTGTTGTGAGGTGACCATGCTAATTACTGTGTCCCCGTGCTGGGAGGCGAAAACTCGCCAGTGTTAATTTCGCGCATGCGTGACCGTGCACGTAACGACGTTCTACCAGAGAAATGATCTGAAAGTTTGAAAGGAACATCTAGAAACAACCCACACCAGCCAGGGTGGAGACTAGCAGAGGCTCAACCAATCGTGTGCACGCCAACACAAAATGTAGCAAACCAGCCAACACGTTTGAAGGTATTGATCGATGTGTCGCCAGATTAATGCAACTGAACATCCAACTCAATGTGTTTTACACTGACCAGACATCACATTAATCAATAATAACACCGTATCTTCAAATTGTGTTAGATGACTGGCTACATTCCATTAGAGCACACACGATTGGTTGACCCTCCGTTAGCTCCTGCCCCCGGGTAGTTTGGGTTGTATCTAGCTGCTCCCCTCAAAGTTTCAGAGCAATCCCCCATGGGAACGCTGCCAGAAATCCCAGCATGCAACACTGCTCAAATCAAACGCTAAACCTCTGCAAGGGGTGTGTTGAACCTCGGCAAAGTGTGTTCAGAAAGTCTGAAGCGGGGGTTTTGTAAGGCAGCCTGCACACATCCCAAGCATTACACACATTCAACTTTTAGTTTTAAGCTTTCACATCTTTGTTTTAACCTTACACAATTCTAACTAAGTTAACCTCATGTCTATCAACCGTTCTTACTAAGCGGTACTTTTGAGCTCCTGTCTTCCTGCAACATTTTGGCAACAGAGTCTGTCTCAGTTCTCAACTTTTGCCAGGAATTTGACATCCAGATGGGATGTTTTTGTGTTTCTAACAGTTAATTTGCAGTCCAAGAAATGTTTGCCCAAGGGAGACAAGATCATATAATTTGATTTTTTTCCCCCCTCCTCTGTATCACTTTTGTCAGATGTGTTCATATCTCTGCTACAAACACGAGAGGAACTGATTCTCGTGCCTGGCCATGTCACACCTCTTCACATCTATATGAACCCTTCTAGGTCATTCTATGAGGGGGAAAACTCATTCATTTTCTGCGCAAACAAATTTTGGCCATGACTGGACATATAGTACATGGCGGAAGCCTGGTTTTCACATCTTGTGGAACACTCACAATGTTACCCAAGGAGAACAAAATCTCCATCCATCCATTATAAACCGTTTATCCTGCTCTCAGGGTCACGGGGATGCTGAAGACTATCGTTGAAAAGAGTGAGCTGGTCTTTATTTTGCTGTGAATAGCAACTGCCTCATTAAACACAGCTGAAGAGAATGAGGCTTATGCCTTCATCCTCTCTGACCAGGGTACAGGTAAACTACTCTCACTTCAGGGGTCATGTGATGCAGCGAGGCTAGATAGACGCTAGCCCAGGGGCTCTCAAAACAAATTCAATTTAAAACCTTTATAAACACCCAAACCCATTCCAGTTCTCAGTATCTATCTCAGAATTACTCAAAAATATAAAAGCAATAAAAAATAAAAACAATAAAACAGCAAAAACAAAAAAACAAAAAAAACAAAACAAAA
Organism: Lampris incognitus; assembly: GCF_029633865.1. Classification (NCBI taxonomy): domain Eukaryota; kingdom Metazoa; phylum Chordata; class Actinopteri; order Lampriformes; family Lampridae; genus Lampris; species Lampris incognitus. Next base: position 13,322,945 of record NC_079225.1, on the reverse strand, counting down.
CAAAACAATGACAATGATTTCCAAAAACAACAACAAACTTGAGCTTTCCTTGAGTTCTCCATCTAAACCATTCCACAAACTTAGCCCACAATTTGAAATACACATACTTTTACTAGCGGTATGAACGCAATTTTCTTAAAATTCAATTTTCCTCTGAAATTGTACTTCCCCTCTCCATCGGAGAACATTTGTATGTTGCCAGGAAGTAGATTATGTCTTGCTTTGTACAACATTTGTGCAGTCTTAAATACTACCAGGTCCATGAAATTCATAGCCCCTTGAATTTAAAAACAGTTTGTTAGTGTGTTCCCAATATAGCCTAACATTTTCATTGGGAGTGATGAAGGAGGACAGGATTAGGAACGAGTATATTAGAGGGACCGCTCAGGTTGGACGGTTTGGAGACAAAGCAAGAGAGGCAAGATTGAGATGGTTTGGACATGTGTGGAGGAGAGATGCTGGGTATATTGGGAGAAGGATGCTGAATATGGAGCTGCCAGGGAAGAGGAGAAGAGGAAGGCCAAAGAGGAGGTTTATGGATGTGGTGAGGGAGGACATGCAGGTGGCTGGTGTGACAGAGGAAGATGCAGAGGACAGGAAGAAAAGGAAATGGATGATCCGCTGTGGCGACCCCTAACGGGAGCAGCCAAAAGTAGTAGTACTAATAGTAGCAGTAGTAGTAGTAGTAGTAGTGTGCACATAACACCCTATCTATACTGCACTACAGCAGCACAAAACAAACAGCACAAATAAAACCCAACGGGGTAAACCAAGTCGAATAACAATTGTAGGTTGCTTTTGTAGGTGTCCCCCATACCTCCACACCGTATTCAAATATGGCAGTACAAGTGAACCATACAGAATGTACAATGCTTTAGGATCCAGAATGTGCCTTGCCTTTCCCAGAGATCCAATGCTCCTCGCCATTTTTGTTCTCGCAAATCTTATATGAGGTTTCCAGCAGATTTTATGGCCAAGTATCACACCCAGCAATTTATTTTCATATACTCTTTCAATGTTAATATTGGGTTTTTTTTATAGTAAGTACATTTTTACTTATATATAGCACTTTTAAAAACATAGTTACAAAGTGCTTTACACTCATTACAGAAAATATGAATAAATACATCAAATAAACTGAATGAATATAAGCATGACATAGACAGTAACAGACCAAGCTAAAAACAAACCAAAACAGAAGGCAGGGGTTTGGGGATCTATAAGAAGGCTTGCCTGAAAAGACGAGTTTTTAGAAACCACTTAAAAGAGTCCAAAGATTCAGCAAATCTAATGGATTGGGGAAGATTATTCCAGAGGTTTGGGGTTAAAACTGCAAAGGCGCGGTAACCTTTTGTTTTGCAGTTGGAGTGGGGGATGGATAAAAGATCGAAGTTTGAGGATCGGAGTGGTTGGGAAGAGGAATGATGAATAAGAAGATCAGAAATATAATTGGGGGCAAGATCACGCAGTGCTTTAAACGTAATCAGTAAGACCTTATAGACATAACGACTGTAGGTTGCTTTTGTGTAGGCCAGACGGAAGGCCAGAGTAGAGGGGGTTACAGTAATCTAGACAGGAGAAAAAGAAAGTGTGAATTAATATTTCAGTATCCTCAAACAACAAAATATTTCTGATTTTTGCAATATTTCTTAGCTGAAGAAAACAAGACTGGACAACCTTAGTAACATGGTGATCAAAAGACATTCTGGTCAATGATGATACCAAGATTTTTAGTGGTAGGTTTGACGTTTGAATGAAGTGGACCAATAAACTGATCAACTGCAGTGGCAAAGTTCTCAGGACCAATCAAGAAAACTTCACTTTTGTCGGGGTTTGAGAAAATTAAGGGACATCCAGTGTTTGGTGGCAGCTAAGAAATCATTGCAGGGGGACAGCTGATTCAGGTTATTGGGTTTGGCAGAAAAATAGATCTGAGTATCACCGGTGTAACAGTGGTATGACATTTCTTGAAAGTGACTAAACAAATGACTCAGAGGAAGCATGTATAAAGAGAAGAGGATTGGCCCAAGGACAGACCCCTGAGGGATTCCACACAGTAGGGGAACTTGACGAGGATACAAGCTTGTTAATGCAATCATTAAAATATCTATTAGTCAGATAAGAGCGAAACCAATTTAATGCTGTACCAGAAATGCCAACCCAGTTCGCCAACCTATCAAATAAGATGGCATGATCGATGGTACCAAAGGAAGCGGTTACATCTACAAGACTAAGAATAGAGTATTCACCTTTATCAGCATGCATAAGATGTCATTGGACAGTCTTAGTAATGCAGTCTCAATACTATGCTTGTGACAAAAGCCAGATTGAAATTTACTGAGCATGTTATGACCCTCAGTCAGCTGCAGGATTTGGTCCGCAACAAAATGTTCAAGGATTTTGGATAAGAAAGAAAGTTCTGAAATAGGTCTATAATTCTCTACCCTTGCCGGAACAAAAAAGGGTTTTTTGAGCAGGGGCTGAACACAGGCAATTTTAAAATAGTCAGGTACGGACCCAGATGTGAGTGAGCAGTTGATGATAGGACGCAGGCTGGGATCTAAGCCAGGGAGGATGGATTTTAAAAATGTTATTGGAACTATATCACAGGGACTGGAGGAGGGACACATAAGGGCTACAGTATTTCCAAGGAACTGTAGAGAAATGAAAGCAAATTCCGACGTTAAAATTGGACAGCTGAAAGGGGCCGGGGGGGGGTGGGTGGGTGGACAGTGGGGGTAAAATTGGATCTTAGACCATCGATCTTGTCAACACAAAAAAAAGACAAGAATCATTAGCAGAACAGGCAGAAATGGCAGGAAGGGAAGGATTCACAAGCTGATTGATAGTACTAAACAGAAACCTAGGGTTATGTTTATTACCATCAATCAAGTCAGAGAAGTAAGCAGCTGTCAAATCTGTAATAGTTTGATTCAATTTTGATAATAACTCCTTCACATGGAGTTGGTGAACTTCAGAAGTAGATCCCCCCCCCCCATCTGCATTCAGCCTTCCTGCATTCCCTTCTTTTTTGACGGATGTTTTCATTGATCCAAGGGGTTGCGTTAATAACTGAGAAAGCCCTGGAAAAATATGGAGCCGAAAAACCAAGGGCCGATGTACACAAATCGTTAAAGCAAACGGACTTGGTAACTAATGCTGGCGAAGTGAGGGGGGCGGCTGGCCAGACTGGAAAAGCAACTAGAAAACACGGCTGCTGACTGCTCATTAAAGATGTGACCGGGATTATACGTTTCTGAGGTATTGTAGTAGGGGGTAAAGCAGCATCAAAGGTAATACACTTCTAGTCAGAGACAAAATCAATCTTATTCAGGGGATTAAGAGACATGTTCAGGGTGACAGCTAAATCAAGGCTGTGCCCACAGTTATGTGTGGGGCCAGTGACATGCAGCACAGGGTTAGAAGATTTGGAAACGTTGAAAAATCTATAACGAACGAGCTAAAGGGATTATCAATATGAATGTTAAAATCGTCAACTATAATTGCCTTATCAAATTTAAGAACAAGCGAGGATAATCCGTCCATTATCCAAACTGCTTATCCTTACTGGGGGTTGCGGAGATGTTCCAGCCTATCTCAGCAGTCATTGGGTGGCAGGCGGGGAGACCCCCCCCCCCCACACACACCCGCATGTCTTTGGACTGTGGAAGGAAACCGGAGCACCCGGAGGAAACCCACGCAGACGAGGGGGGAACAAGCAAATTGCACACAGAGGACGACCCTTGACGACCCCCAAGGTTGGACTGCCCCTTGGCTCAAACCCAGGGCCTTCTTGCTGTGAGGCGACCGCGCTCAGCGATGCGCCACCGTGGCACACAAGAGAGGATAATACCTCAGAGAATTCTCTTCGGTATCCCAGAAGATCTCTTATCTCTGACCCCTGAGCGTGCGGACGTGGCGGCTTTCACATCCTTATTAGCACGGCGCAGGATTCTTCTTCACTGGAAGGCCCCCCCGGTCTCCCCATGGCTAAGTGATGTGATCCACTTTTTTAAAACTTGAAAAAATCAAATTCTCGCTCAGGGGCTCCCCTCATTTCGTACTGCCCCGCTCTGCAGAGGCTCCCCTCCGATAACCGGAAATGATTTTGAATCTTGATTTTGATTTCTCGTTTATATTAATTTTGACCAAGCCTCGTTTACTTTTTTCTCGTCTGCACCTTCCCCTTTTTTTCTTTTCTCTTTTTCTCCTGATGTTGTCTGTGTATTTTGTATTTGTATTTGTATTTTTATGTATTCATTGTTTATCTATTTATTTCTTGTGTGTGATTGGGGGACTTTTACATGCTCCCTCTGTTCCTATTTGTTATATTCTATCTTTAAAAACACAATAAAAAAAATGTACAAAAAAAAAGAAAGAGCCAAAACTAAAAGGAATACAAGTGTAATGGCTCTTAAAAGCTGCTGCTGTACCCCCACTATGACCTGTTAACCTGGGTGCATTCAGAAACGTATAGGCGGGTGGGCAGAGCTCCACTGGAGGGGAGCCATCCCCAGGTTTAGGCCAGGTCTCAGTAAGAAATAGAAAGTAAAGGTTGAGGGAAGTAATTAAATCACTGAGAATGAAACATTAATTTGACATGGACTGGGGGCTTAAAAGAGCAAAAACAATGGGTACAAGGGGCGTAGTCGGACTGGGATCACTATCATAATCATGTTCTGTGCAACAAAGCTTTTCTCTTATCGACACCTTTGAATTAACCGGGGGATGGACTGTGTGGCGCGTAAATAGTCATTCATGAATACAGGACCACAGGGCGTAATGAAAATTGGCTGCTAACACGCGGCTACCCAGCTTGTCGGGGCGGATAATAGGGGATGCCTGCCGAATAACACATGCACCCCTTAACACTCAGTAATGACACTTCAAATCAGCGTTTGACAGGAATCAAATGGTTTTTGTGAGTTTTGACACGTATTCTGCATTTAAAAATGCCATTTTAGTATAAATATCTGAAATCTAGCTGATTTTACTCACATATTTGGCTACTTCTGTGTAATGAATGGCCCGTAATGATGATTTTAACACCACACTGAATTGAATGGCAAACCTGGAAAGTAAAAAAAAAAAAAAACACGTTCAGAAGATGGTCAGGAGTAATGTAGTATACAATTTGGTCCTTTAGGTATGCAGGTAGGTGCAAACAATTATTTATTTTTTTTGGGGGGGGGGGTAATTTTTTTGCACATGCTTTAAATGCAATTTAAACGTCATGTTAGCAAGAGGCCTGTGAGGTTGGACCCCTGTGTAGGCTGTAACACCGGCATGGTTTTAAAGACTGCTATATGGCATGCACACAGCCTCAGCCGTTAAGCATGGACTGGTACACACACACACACACACACATAGAGCAACATAAACATATATCTCTTTAAATACACAGACCAGAGAGGACATTACCTAGCTTAAAAGTCCTTGATTTTTCTTTTTCCTAGCAGTTTTATACCGTCATTTGCGGTCACTCGGGGTCGAATATGACCGTCCTCCCTCTGGGTCCTTCTGGGTCCACAGGTGGGCGTAGAGGCCCATCCTGGGGCCCAAAAAAATGGGAGGACGCAGGCGTGTGACAGCTTTTTACATGGAGTGGCTGATGCGCCTGCAGCCATTACACGGCCCTTGGCAGGGGGTGACCAGAGTCCAATGGCATGGAGAACCAAGATGATTGGGGACCACCCTGTGTCGCATCCTTCATCCGCCCTCACTGCCGTTGTGACCTGGAGACATCTTCCACCAGTTCTGCCGCTGAGGTCTTTGTTGGATCGCGCTTTGTCTGGAACCTCCCCCTTGACCCGTCCGCCTTGGGTGGAGCCAAGCTGCGGAAAGCGGCTGTTGGGATCATTGGTGCACACAAGCTTCTCCAACACAGCAAGGTGGCAATCAAGGAGAAGAGCTTCATATAGCCTAGTTTCCAGGCATCAACGCAACATATCAGAGAAGTTATTCAAAAATAAAATAAAATGATCCTTAGCAATTTAATTGTTTTGCCTCTCTCTCCTTGTATGGCACCTTTCTCCACACACAACGTTTCACCGCCCTAACTGCCTGCGTGACTGAGCGGGGACAAACTGCAGTAGGAGTTGTCCGGGCGATGGCCCTATGCAATAACAGGACAAATCAATTTGTTCTAATCTCACGTGGTCAGACCTCCAGCTCATCAAGGAGTTATGGGGAAATTCACTGCCATATAGTTCAACTCAAGAAACTTACGACTAGGTGTACCGAGGGTAGGGCACGGCGCTGGTCACCCCTGTACTGTCCTGCAAACAAATCTGCGTGTTTGTTCTCTATTAACAAAACGTTGGCTTGGACGAGATGACATTCCCAAAAACTCAGCCAAAGCATTATTGAGGGCGGCACAGTGGCACAGTGGTTAGCACGGTCGTCTCACAGCAAGAAGGTCCTGGGTTCGGGCCCCGGGGTAGCCCAACCTTGGGGGTCGTCCTCTGTGTGGAGTTGGCATGTTCTCCCCATGTCTGTGTAGGTTTCCGCCGGGTGATCGGGTTTCCTCCCACAGTTCAAAGACATGTAGGTCAGGTGAGAGTGTGTGTGTGTGTGTGTGTGTGTGTGTGGGCCCTGTGATGGACTGCCAACCTGTCCAGGCTGTCTCCTCGCTTGCCTCCCAATGGCTGCCGGGACAGGCTCCAGCATCCCCGCGACCATCAGAGCAGGATAAGCGGTTTGAGTAATGGATGGATGGAGGGATAGATGGATGGATTGCAAAGACAGCACGGAAAACTTTTTCAGAGAGAGAGAGAGAGAGAAAGATTGGTGGACAAAGTCCAACACTCACATTTTCTTTGTTTGTTTCTTGTGTTATGAAATTTCAGTGAAAATGTTGAACTTGTTCTACATGTACATGTGCACAGACAACTACCTCCAGCTGAATGTGGACAAGCCAATAGAACTGGTCATTAACACACCAAACACGCCCTTCACTGGACTGAAGCCCATCTCCATCCACGTCAAGACCGTACAGGTCAACACCTTCAAATATGTTGGACTCACTTTAGACAATAAACTCAGCTTTGATGAACACATCCATAAAGCATCCCAGCAGAGACTCATCCCATCAGGTCACAGATGCAGAACCCTTAAATGGAGCAGAGATCTCTTTGGCAGAAGGTTTGTCCTTTCTGCCATAGCAGCACTAGAGCCAGATTTATCTGTGGGTGTGATACATGTACTATATGTGCTGGGATACAGGCAGGGAATGAATGTTATGTGTATATATCTGTACACATATCTGTATGTTGAGGTGTGGTTATCTGTTTCTGTGCATGCACTGGCTGGGCATGCACTATCTATCTATCTATCTATCTATCTATCTATCTATCTATCTATCTATCTATCTATCTATCTATCTATCTATCTATCTATCTACTAGTAAATGCATTGTAAGACACTCTGGATAAGCGTGAAATTTAAATGTAAATATACAGTACTGTGGCATAGGCAGAAATCACAGTATGGGTGGGTACAGAGAAAATCAGGTGGGCCTAGCTCGTCCAGGACCAATCACACTTAATAGGCTCTGAAACGCAAATTTTAACCAAAATAGGCAATTACAACTATACTTGCCTGAATACAACACATTGTAATCATACAAGGCTTAAACATCATCAGAGGTAATGTTACAAGTACCAAGACCAACATTAACAGCATCACACAACCTGGCACGGTGGCCACACACACACACACACACACACACACACACACACACACACACACACACACACACAGCTGACAGACACAACAGCGTCGTTAATGATGCATCTTTTAACCTTAGTGCACGTTCTCTTGAACATCAACTTTATTACCATATATGGTATTTCGAACGTGGACACGTGGGACATACCATATATGGTATTTCAAACGTAGTCACGTGGGACATACCATATATGGTATATCGAACGTGGTCACGTGGGACATACCATATATGGTATTTAGAACGTGGTCACGTGGGAATCGGTGGATTCGTCACGGTTTAGGGTTTATAAGAGCGCGCAGCAGCCGCGGCAGTCATTCGATTGTTTGACCTCGGAGAGAACGCATCGACTCAGAGTCACACACAGCGAAGTGAGAAAAGAACGAAGTACAAGACAACACACACGAGAGCTGGTCTGAACCACAAGTCCCATCAGCAGGAAGGCAACCAGCAGGTAGAAATACACCAAGCCAGACAGGTGAGGGTCCAAGTCAGACAGACAGTTCTTGTAGTGATACTTACAGACTTTGTGTTTGCCACTGATATGTTAAGCAGATAGAAACACGTTTAATCATCACACATTTAATCGCTATTAAGAGGATAGGGAAAATATCATGGATTTTTTTTTTTACCTTCAACCAAACCATGTATATACCCCAGCGTGGAATACGAAAGGAAGGCATTGGCCTGCCTTCACCACTATCCGCCATGAAATACCTGTTTTAAGGATTTTGTCTTGAGAACATCGGCTATTCAAACCCTCCAAAACTCTTCTAAAAAGTGTAAATAACTGACGTCCTTCTCTTGTATTCACTAAACAAAATTAAAACGTCAGCTAGATTTTCCCCTCTTCGTTTGGCTGCGATATTCGGGCGATTTGCGTCACTTTTCGAAGCGAGCGACGTCATCCACGGGGACTGCCAATGGTTACGACGGCCCAACATTTATTTTAAAAAAAAAAAAAAAAAAACAACAACGGCCCAACATCCCGAAACCCCAACAGCACGACAAATGTCCCACCGGACCGAAAGCCCACCCGTCCGACGGCCCGCCGCCCCAAAAACAAAAGCCCACCGCTCCGAAAACGCCACGCTGCCCGTGTGGTGTTTTTTTGTTTTGCCCTTAAAATCTTAGTGTAGTTTGACGCGCAAACGCGAAGATACCGTTTAATAGTGTAAACTACTAATAAGACACGTTAGCCCCCTAGCTAACGGGTCTGACCCTTGAGCCGAGCGGTTAGTGATGTCGCCTTGTGGCGACGGGCGTTGGTAAACATCGGATCACAAAGAGCCACGCATATCAACAGCTCTGACAACGACTCCTAGAGGATAAATTCTGAGTCTCATCACCAGCCAGTCAGACTAGCTTGGTCTAGTCAGAAAGGCACGAACTGAGGAAGCCTCTTGGATGAGAGGCGAAACGTCTTCACGGATATATACCAAGTCCAGTTGCACTTGATTCAACTCTTTTAGATAACCATGACCTGGATGAATGAGAACCTTCACAGACATGTGACTGTGAGCCTCTTAAACAATAACGAAAAACAATTCTGACTGGTAAAGGCAAACTGACCTTACAATAAATGAATGTTAATCTATGTAAAGAATGAATGGAATTATTCTGCTGCGCCATTTCAGTTGGATGACACCAGTGATGACAACATATAGGCGTGATGGGAAATGTGATTGTAATTTTGAGTCAAATGCTCACAGTTGAATAGGTTCATTGAATCGTATTTTAGCAAGAAGGACTTTCTTGTTTTTAAGTGCCACTCTAGATGTTGGATTAAGCTAATTTTGTTTTATGAAAATCCTAGGAAATTTGGCTTCCCCATACAGCGCCACCTATGCAGATAATTATTGATATTTACCATCTGTTGTATAGCAAACATAGTGAACATCACTGTCCTCATTATGTAACAAAAATAAAAGCAATTTTGACAAAAGTTTAAAATTTTAACTGATCCTGTTCTGTATTACAGTGTCCAATTACAGAAGAGAGGGACAGCAGGATGGAGAGATCCCCAACTGTAAGTCAGGAAATGAGATGGAGAGATCAGCAGCCACAGAGTATGGCGATACCCCCCACTGCATTGCAGGTGGTAGAGCTCTCACGAACATGCCTGGACGATATCGCATTCCTCATGAGACATCTCAAGCAGAGATATACTTATCAAGCGAACCAATGGCATCAGACTCATGTCCTCAGGAGAGAATGTGTACTCCACTCTGAAGTGGCACAGGCCGATATTTATCTCCATGACATCATGCAGCGAGAAAAGGAGTTGTTGCTAATGAGAGAGGAGAAGTTGTGCTTAACAGAGACGGGAAATAGCTTGCAAGCCATCCTTCACAAGGCTGAAAACCTCCAGAAATATCTCCAGGAGAGATATACTGATCATGACAAACTTCTCTGTCAGAGTAAGATCTTCCAGAGCCATTGTCTCCTAACATCGAAAGAGGCAGAGACTGCTCTTTCCGCCAAGGAGGCCATGGAGAAAGAAAACGAGACAATCCTGCAAGAAAAATACGTACTACAGGAGCAGTTGGAGGCTCTGCAGAGAGACACCGTCCTGCAGAGAGCCGCCACCCAAAAGTATCAGGTGTTAATTCAAAACACTGAATTTGTTCTTGAAGGCAACCTGGACCAGATGCAATGCCTCTTTCAGGAGATTTGCCAACAGGAGCCAAGACAGGAAAAGATAGAGGCTACCCTCCTCCAGGCACAGGAGGTGTTAAAAATTCACCTCCAGCAGTTTGAGGAGGAGTCTTGTCTCTTGGAGAATGAGGAGACCTACAAGGATACCAGTGCAGATGACAGAGAGCAGGTGGTGGCCCTGCAGACAGATGCCATCCTGCAGACAGCCACTGCCCTGAAGGTGCAGGAGTTAAAAACTCCTGCCCTGGAGAAAATAAAGCCTCTGGTGGAGCAGGGGGAACTCCTCACTGACAATGCGGAGCTTTGGGAGCAGAGTGCAAAAAAGATGGCTGATGCCCTCCTCCAGGCAGAGCAGGATCTCATAAGACACCTCCAGCGGTGGCAGGAGGAGAAGGAGAGTCTCCTTATACAACAAGAGGACCTCCTTTGTCAGAATGAAATCCTACAGCGCGAGTACCTCATCAACGCCGAAAAGGCAGAGGCTGCTGATTCTGTCAAGGAGCTCATGGAGCAAGGAAGGGAGTTTATCCTATTAGAAAAAAGCGTGCTCCTACAGGAGGTGCAGGACCTGCAGAGAGATGTTGCCCTGAAGGATGAGGCATTACAGCGAACTGCCAACATGCTTGGTAATAACTTTCACCTGGTGCAATGCCTCTCTGAGGCGCTTCATCGAGGGGAGCCGAGAAAAGAAAAGATAGCAGCTTCCCTCCTCCAGGCAGAGGAGGTGTTGAGTAGACAGTTCCAGCAGCTCCAGGAGGAGATTTGTCTTATCCTGGACAATGAAGAGTGCTCCATGAATTGCAGAGGAGATGGCAGAAACAGGTATGATCACTGTGTATCTAGTGGCAGATGGAAGAAACAATACACATATATAACTTTGTCTATGTGTCTCAGTGAAATGGCTCAAATAAGTTTGCAGTAATGTCAGAAAATCAGTGTACAGCAGTAGGACGTGTTAAAGTGTATTAACAGTGGAATGACGAGAGTTTTGTACTTTACAGAGTTTCAGCTAAGGGGGAAACAGCCTCAACTGACGAAGAGGAGAAGGAGGAGGCCAGGGCAGGAGCAACCTCCCCTGTTAAAAAGCAGGACGAAAGAATACTTAGCAGTCCAGAACCCTTGGAAGAATGCAGTGTAAGAAGTTTTTGCCCTACAGAAGCACCCTTACCTGCAGAAGAGGAGACGGAGGCCAAGGGAGGACACAAGTGTAAGAAGGGCCGTCTCCGGCGCTTCTTCGCGAGGCTGAGGAGGATCTTCTGCTGCTCTTGTTCCCAAAATGACTAAGTTCCCTCTTGAAAGAGCCATTTTCTCATCAACACTGCTACCACATGACCAACAAAGGCCTTAAAAAAAAAGAAGATAATACAGCCTTAAGAAAAGAAATCACGTGTTCCAGCTTTCACAAGCGTACCAAAAATCACATCCTCTTTTTTATTAGTTCAGAGAAATTGTCACATTTAGGAAACAACCAGTAATGCAGATCTTCCCAAAAGACACCAGCAAACTGACATTCATGAAACACATGCTCTGTTGTTTCAGTGTGTTCACTGCAAAATGAGCCGTTGTTACAGTCTAAACCAAATCCCTGTCTTCAACATTCTCCAGAAGGAGCTATTCCACTGACAAGTGCACTTCCTTTACTTTTGGTCCAATTGGAAACTTAAAGAATCTTGTTCTCAATTTTTCAGCTTCATCTTTGGAGAAATATTGTAAAATTGAGTTTCCGTTGGATGAAAAGGGATGTAATTCGTTGACAAAAACTCTCCAGATTGTGGTGTTGGGCAATTTTAGACCGATGAGATCATGTCCATACAGCCAAGGTTTAGGAAGGTGTTCTTCTACATTACTTTGATACAAGTTATAAGACATCATTCATGATTATAGTGTGGGACTGCTTTGATAACAGTACCACATTGGTTTCAGTCATTTCAATTACATTTTGAATAAAAATTCTCTTAAGATATAACATTTCCTGTATTTTCCATTAAGTGCACTACAGACCAGAATACTTTCTCAAGCCCTTTTTATAAAACAAGAATTTATTTCTGAATACCACATAACTGCAATTCCACAATGGCGTGGTATGGGGACTAAAATTATGCTTGTAGATCATTTTCCAATATAGTAACATCTGTTGATGAAACGTGGATAATTTGACAGATGTGATTATGACCTTCAAAAACTCCCTAAGAAGAAGGTTGATGCCTCCAAGTTTCAGGAAAATTTGGTTTGGGATATGGAATCATAAGCTGTTTTCATTTTTCACAAAGGACCTTAACCAATTTATTTTGATAGAACCATTAACACATTCAGTGTCGATGGCTTTTAGCCCTCCTCCCTCATAATCTGTACCCATAATTCCTTTTCTAATACAGTGTGTTGCTCTTTTCCAGATATAATTACAGTTGACCTGCTTTGTTGCTTTCATTGCATTCTTGGGGAGTGGCATTGAGTAAGCTGGGTACATGAATCTTGAAATGCACTCCGTTTGTGTGAGAAAAGAATCGGCCAATAATAGAGGCCTTTTTAGGACCACGAATTTAGTTAAGATTTACATTTATCGAGATTATTCCAAATGTTGAGATTATCCAGTGTGTTATCCTTTGTAATGTGTAGTATAGTTGATTTAACAGGGACATTATGATTTGTTGTCAGAGCAGAATTATGGATTGGAAGTTATTCACATTTTTTAAGGTTTAATCTTAAAATGAGCGTGTGGACCGGTGTGGTTAGATGGCAAAAAGAAAAAAGAAACTGCACGGCGAGGTCATGTACCGTGCTGTGTCCTGAATTTTGTTAATGTAAAAACAAGAAAAACGATTTGTTCCTGGGAAGAAAATAAAGTTGCTAGAACTACAACGGACTGTGTGTCGCCTTCATTTGGTGGGTGCAACATAAATTTGGTGTTTCCACCCGGTTTGTAACAAAGTTCAGGACATTTGCTGACCAACTAACTGAAGAACAAAACCAAGAGGACGGTGTTTGCAGTGACAAGCTGAACATTCAAGTACACGGCAACGGACGAGAGCAACAGCAGAGATGTGAGATTGAGTACTTAACTATCTAGCAAAGTGTCACCTGAGTGGGAAGCTACATTAGTGGGGATACAAGGAAAATTACCCACACTTTCCGTGGAGGAACTGAATTGCCACATGTGCTCAATGATAAACATGGAGGTTAACAAGAATAACATTCACATCGCTCATTGAGGAGACTTATCATGAAACTATTGGAGGGTGATGATGTCATTTCGCTTGAGGATGAGGGACTGTCGCTATTGTTAGAAGTTAACCAAAAAATCGATACTCTGAAAGGCAAGTGTTTTAAGTGATGAGGACGGCAATTCCAATCAAATGGTATTCAATGTTAATATTGTTGATCATTACTTCTACTTTTATATCCATTTTACAATTTCCAAATAACATAAACTTAGTTTTGTTTAGATTTGATGATAATTTGTTTCTGTCAAACCACATTTTTAACTTTTTTATTCCAGCTGTGAGCAACTTCAAAAGCTCCTGTAAATTCTCCCTGGAACAAAAAATTTGTCATCAGCAAAACTGGATTTCAATAGACTTGATACCTTACATATGTCATTGATAAACAGAACAAACAGTTAAGGGCCTAATACTGACCCCAGTGGGACTCCACAAGTAATGTCCATGCATGTTGCTTTGTAGTCACTGTTCTGCACAAACTGTGTTTCCCACATAACTTTTCAGCCAATTCAGCCCCACCCCATGACACCATACCTTATCATTTTATTAAGTACTATTTCATGGTCAATTTTATCAAACTTTTTTAAAAATCTATAAATACTCCCGCTGTATACTTCTTGTTATCAATACACTAGTTATTTTTTCTATTAGCTCCATTAATGCCATAGATGTCGATCTTTTTGATCAGAGCCCATACTGACTGTCTTGACAACAATTTATCTGTCTCAATAAAATTATTAAACCTTGCAGTATAGAGTTTTTCGAAAATCTTACAGAACTGGGAAAGTAAGGACACAGGCCTGTGATTGGTAAAGTGATGTCTTTCCCCAGCTTTATATCGTGGGATAACGTTAGCAATTTTCATATTGCATGGAAATGTACCAGTTTTGAAAGACAAGTTGCAGATGTAAGTCAGTGGGTTTATAAAACCATCAATGACTTTCTTAACAAAAGTCATGTAAATTCCATTTGTCAGTCGATGTTTACTCTTGTTAACAATATCAATGATTTCGTTTCCCTCTACAGCTCTCAGCAAGTTTGAACTTTGAATTCTATCCCCATAATACTCAATAGCCCCCACCTCTTGGCTGTGGATCATCGATTTCTTCTGCCAGTTTTGGTCCTACACTTACAAAAAATTTGTTAGACCCATTTACCACATCATTCATATTGTTTACAGTTTTATCATTGTCTATGAAATACTGAGGGTAACTGGTGTTTGTTGATCCATTTCTACTACTACTACTACTACTACTACTACTACTACTTTTGGGTGCTCCCGTTAGGGGTCGCCACAGTGGATCTTCTGTTTCCATTTCTTCCTGTCCTCTGCATCTTCCTCTGTCATGCCAGCCACACATCCATAAAGCATCCTAGCAGAGACTCACTCCATCAGGTCACAGATGCAGAACCCTTAAATGGAGCAGAGATCTCTTTGGCAGAAGGTTTGTCCTTTCTGCCATAGCAGCACTAGAGCCAGATTTATCTGTGGGTGTGATACGTGTACTATATGTGCTGGGATACAGGCGGGAATGAATGTTATGTTTATATAGCTGTACACATATCTGTATGTTGAGGTGTGGTTATCTGTTTCTGTGCATGCACTGGCTGTGCATGTACTATCTATCTATCTATCTATCTATCTACTAGTAAAGTACTAGTAAGACACTCTGGATGAGCGTGAATTTTAAATGTAAATATCGGTACTGTGGCATAGGCAGAAATCACATTGTGGGTGGGTACAGAGAAAATCAGGTGGGCCTAGCTCGTCCAGGACCAATCACACTTAATAGGCTCTGAAACGCAAATTTTCACCAAAATAGGCAATTACAACTATACTTGCCTGAATGCAACACATTGTAATCATACAAGGCTTAAACATCATCAGAGGTAATGTTACAAACACCAAGACCAACATTAACAGCATCACACAGCCTGGCACGGTGGCCACACACACACACACACACACACACACACACACACACACACTCACAGCTGACAGACACAACAGCGTCGTTAATGATGCATCTTTTAACCTTAGTGAACGTTCTCTTGAACATCAACTTTATTACCATATATGGTATTTCGAACGTGGTCAGGTGGGACATACCATATATGGTATTTCGAACGTGGTCACGTGGGAAATACCATATATGGTATTTCAAACGTGGACACGTGGGACATACCATATATGGTATTTCGAACGTGGTCACGTGGGAATTACCATATATGGTATTTCGAACGTGGTCACGTGGGAATCGGTGAATTCGTCACGGTTTAGGGTTTATAAGAGCGCGCAGCAGCCGCGGCAGTCATTCGATTGTTTGACCTCGGAGAGAACGCATCGACTCAGAGTCACACACAGCGAAGTGAGAAAAGAACGAAGTACAAGACAACACACACGAGAGCTGGTCTGAACCACAAGTCCCATCAGCAGGAAGGCAACCAGCAGGTGGAAATACACCAAGCCAGACAGGTGAGGGTCCAAGTCAGACAGACGGTTCTTGTACTAACAGACTTAAGTGTTTGCCACTGATATGTTAAGCAGATAGAAACACGTTTAATCATCACACATTTAATCGCTATTAAGAGGCTAGGGAAAATATCATGGAATTTTTTTTTTTCCTTCAACCAAACCATGTATATACCCCAGCGTGGAATACGAAAGGAAGGCACTGGCCTGCCTTCACCACTATCCACCATGAAATACCTGTTTTAAGGATTGTGTCTTGAGAACATCGGCTATTCAAACCCTCCAAAACTCTTCTAAAAAGTGTAAACAGCTGACGTCCTTCTCTTGTATTCACTTCACAAAGAATTAAAACGTCAGCTAGATTTCCCCTCTTCGTTTGGCTGCGATATTCGGGCGATTTGCGTCACTTTTCGAAGCGAGTGTCGTCATCCACGGGGACTGCCAATGGTTACGACGGCCCAACATTTATTTAAAAAAAAACAAAAAAACAACAACGGCCCAACATCCCGAAACCCCAACAGCACGACAAATGTCCCACCGGACCGAAAGCCCACCCGTCCGACGGCCCGACACCCCAAAAACAAAAGCCCACCGCTCCGAAAACGCCACACTGCCCGTGTGGTGTTTTTTTGTTTTGCCCTTAAAATCTTAGTGTAGTTTGACGCGCAAACGCGAAGATACCGTTTAATAGTGTAAACTACTAATAAGACACGTTAGCCCCCTAGCTAACGGGTCTGACCCTTGAGCCGAGCGGTTAGTGATGTCGCCTTGTGGCGACGGGCGTTGGTAAACATCGCATCACAAAGAGCCACGCATATCAACAGCTCTGACAACGACTCCTAGAGGATAAATTCTGAGTCTCATCACCAGCCAGTCAGACTAGCTTGGTCTAGTCAGAAAGGCACGAACTGAGGAAGCCTCTTGGATGAGAGGCGAAACGTCTTCACGGATATATACCAAGTCCAGTTGCACTTGATTCAACTCTTTTAGATAACCATGACCTGGATGAATGAGAACCTTCACAGACATGTGACTGTGAGCCTCTTAAACAATAACGAAAAACAATTCTGACTGGTAAAGGCAAACTGACCTTACAATAAATGAATGTTAATCTATGTAAAGAATGAATGGAATTATTCTGCTGCGCCATTTCAGTTGGATGACACCAGTGATGACAACATATAGGCCTGATGGGAAATGTGATTGTAATTTTGAGTCAAATGCTCACAGTTGAATAGGTTCATTGAATCGCGTTTTAGCAAGAAGGACTTTCTTGTTTTTAAGTGCCAGTCTAGATGTTGGATTAAGCTAATTTTGTTTTATGAAAATCCTAGGAAATTTGGCTTCCCCATACAGCGCCACCTATGCAGATAATTATTGATATTTACCATCTGTTGTATAGAAAACATAGTGAACATCACTGTCCTCATTATGTAACAAAAATAAAAGCAATTTTGACAAAAGTTTAAAATTTTAACTGATCCTGTTCTGTATTACAGTGTCCAATTACAGAAGAGAGGGACAGCAGGATGGAGAGATCCCCAACTGTAAGTCAGGAAATGAGATGGAGAGATCAGCAGCCACAGAGTATGGCGATGCACCCCACTGCATTGCAGGTGGTAGAGCTCTCACGAACATGCCTGGACGATATCGCATTCCTCCAGAGACATCTCAAGCAGAGATCTACTTATCAAGCGAACCAATGGCATCAGACTCATGTCCTCAGGAGAGAATGTATACTCCACTCTGAAGTGGCACAGGCCGATATTTAGCTCCATGACATCATGCAGCGAGAAGAGGAGTTGTTGCTAATGGGAGAGGAGAAGTCGTGCTTAACAGAGATGGGAAATCGCTTGCAAGCCATCCTGCACAAGGCTGCAAACCTCCAGAAATATCTCCAGGAGAGATATACTGATCATGACAAACTTCTCTGTCAGAGTAAGATCTTCCAGAGCCATTGTCTCCTAACATCGAAAGAGGCAGAGACTGCTCTTTCCGCCAAGGAGGCCATGGAGAAAGAAAACGAGACAATCCTGCAAGAAAAATACGTACTACAGGAGCAGTTGGAGGCTCTGCAGAGAGACACCGTCCTGCAGAGAGCCGCCACCCAAAAGTATCAGGTGTTAATTCAAAACGCTAAATTTGTTCTTGAAGGCAACCTGGACCAGATGCAATGCCTCTTTCAGGAGATTTGCCAACAGGAGCCAAGACAGGAAAAGATAGAGGCTACCCTCCTCCAGGCACAGGAGGTGTTAAAAATTCACCTCCAGCAGTTTGAGGAGGAGTCTTGTCTCTTGGAGAATGAGGAGACCTACAAGGATACCAGTGCAGATGACAGAGAGCAGGTGGTGGCCCTGCAGACAGATGCCATCCTGCAGACAGCCACTGCCCTGAAGGTGCAGGAGTTAAAAACTCCTGCCCTGGAGAAAATAAAGCCTCTGGTGGAGCAGGTGGAACTCCTCACTGACAATGCGGAGCTTTGGGAGCAGAGTGCAAAAAAGATGGCTGATGCCCTCCTCCAGGCAGAGCAGGATCTCATAAGACACCTCCAGCGGTGGCAGGAGGAGGAGGAGAGTCTCCTTATACAACAAGAGGACCTCCTTTGTCAGAATGAAATCCTACAGAGCAAGTGCCTCATCAACGCCGAAAAGGCAGAGGCTGCTGATTCTGTCAAGGAGCTCATGAAGCAAGGAAAGGAGTTTATCCTATTAGAAAAAAGCGTGCTCCTACAGCAGGTGCAGGACCTGCAGACAGATGTTGCCCTGAAGGATGAGGCATTACAGCGAACTGCTAACATGCTTGGTAATAACTCTCAACTGGTGCCATGCCTCTCTGAGGCGCTTCATCGAGGGGAGCCGAGAAAAGAAAAGATAGCAGCTTCCCTCCTCCAGGCAGAGGAGGTGTTGAGTAGACAGTTCCAGCAGGTCCAGGAGGAGATTTGTCTTATCTTGGACAATGAAGAGTGCTCCATGAATGGCAGAGGAGATGGCAGAGACAGGTAGGATCACTGTGTATCTAGTGGCAGATGGAAGAAACAATGCACATGTAACTTTTTCTATGTGTCTCAGTGAAATGGCTCAAATAAGTTTGCAGTAATGTCAGAAAATCAGTGTACAGCAGTAGGACGTGTTAAAGTGTATTAACAGTAGAATGACAAGAGTTTTGTACTTTACAGAGTTTCAGCTAAGGGGGAAACAGCCTCAACTGACGAAGAGGAGAAGGAGGAGGCCAGGGCAGGAGCAACCTCCTCTGTTAAAAAGGAGGACGAAAGAATACTTAGCAGTCCAGAGCCCTTGGAAGAATGCAGTGTAAGAAGTTTTTGCCCTACAGAAGCACCCTTACCTGCAGAAGAGGAGACGGAGGCCAAGGGAGGACACAAGTGTAAGAAGGGCCGTCTCCGGCGCTTCTTCGCGAGGCTGAGGAGGATCTTCTGCTGCTCTTGTTCCCAAAATGACTAAGTTCCCTCTTGAAAGAGCCATTTTCTCATCAACACTGCTACCACATGACTAACAAAGGCCTTAAAAAAAAGAAGATAATACAGCCTTAAGAAAAGAAATACGGCCATAAAAAAAGAAAGGAAATAATACGGCCTTAAAATATGGCCTTAAACATACAACCTTAAAAAATAAAATGTCGTGTCTCATTCATTTTTTTGTTGTTATCGGTCATTTATGATACTTAAAACGGAGGATAAACTGACATTACAGGGACATTAGCACACCAAGTGTGTCTTGTATACTTGTATCAGGTGTGTGTACATGCATATATACTTTGACTAACATATGTTTACAATGTTACCAATAGAAATAATCACAGAACAAATGCAGTCGATGTGAGTATCTTCAGGACTGTAGCTTTGATTTTATGTTGTGTTATTCAGCTATTATGTTCACTACTAAATGCAACCCAGAGCATTTTAAACCACGAGATATTCTTGGCTTGGTGGTCCTGTATTACTAAGGACCCCCTTTTTTAAACAATGTGGGTATTGAGTGATTGTGTCCCCCGAAAGGCTCTACATACACCACAGGTTCAATGAATGCTCTTTTATTTGCACACCGAACTGAACTACCCAAATACCAACACTGGCTGGAGGCCATTAACCGCCACAAGAGTTGGGCTATGGTGGCCACCACACCAGCCAGCCCCCAACATTGTCCCAGTCACACAATAACTGAAAACCACACAACACAACCACAATAACCAAAACATGAACACATCACTAAAACGGTTTTAACATAAACCTTAACAGTCCCATGAGCTATGCCCCCCCCCCCAGCACAGAAGCGCCGAGAGAGTGACCGGTCTCCCCCGGTTGCTGCAGTATTATTTCCATAAGCTGTTTTTGTTGACGTTATTCGACCCCGGAGAAGCGGCTGATGATGAGATGAGATGTTTTCGTTTCAACCTGGACTCAGGAAGTATCCCAAAGCAACAGAGAAAGAATATTTTACATTTATTTACATTTTCATATATTTACTTCACTGCCACTTTACACTCCATCCATGAATACATGGTTTTCTGTCGGTTTATCAGTCAGTCTGTATCTTTTGCTATTCAACGATTGTCCTTCGTACGTTGAGCTGAGTGGCAGCACGGTGGCGCAGTGGTTAGTGCAGTCGCCTCACAAGAAAGAAGGTCCTAGGTTCGAGCCTCGGGGTAGTCCAACCTTGGGTGTCATCCTGGGTCATCCTCTGTGTGGAGTTTGCATGTTCTCCCTGTGTCAGCCTGGGTTTCCTCCAGGTGCTCCGGTTTCCTCCCACAGTCCAAAGACATGTAGGTCAGGTGAATCGGCCGTACTAAATCGTCCCTAGGTGTGAATGTGTGTGTCGGCCTGGCAGCCTGTTCAGGGGGTCATCAAGAAGCGAATCCGCATCTCCTACTCCGCAAGCGACAACGTTGACCAGTCGACTAAAGGGTCCGACCCGTTAGTCAAGGACCAACGTGTCTACTTATCCATGAACGTTACAGTATTGTAGCGAATTCGAGGGGCAGTCTGGGAGACCGTCGCCACAGCGAACCCGTACCCGTATCTCCAACTCCGAAAGCGACAACGTTAACCAGTCGACTAAAGGATCCAACCCGTTAGTCAAGGGCCAACGTGTCTACTTATCCATGCACGTTACAGTATTGTAGCGATCACGATGACTAGACTCGCAAGTCCTTGGCTAACGGGTGGGACCCTTTAGTCGACTGTTGAGCGTTCGCGTCTCGCTGCGGCGCCCCCGAATTCGCTACACTCGTATCAGAAGTGGGATGGTGAGACTGTGAGGCCATCGGAGGCGCGTGAACCCAGAGGCGTGAGGAAGTTGGCATGCTGAAGCGCGGGGACGCGCTTCCCGAAGGAGGGTTGGGGGGTGGTGTAACTGTAGTAACTTGAACGACACGCGTACTTTATAATAAGAACACTTTACTGAACTGAATGGGACCAATACATAGCCGAATTGCGGTGCACTAACAACCCACAAGCCCTAACATGGCACACACCAATAGACTGACGGACACAACTAATGTACTTCCTGTGCAACGTCCTAAAATGGTCCGGGTACCGCATAAAAGGATAATAATAAAACTAATCATGTTTAACTCATTACAACACTTACAACAGTAACGATTACGGATGCATAGACTCGCTAGCCCTTGGCTAACGGGTTGGACTCTTTAGTTGACTGGTTAGCGCAGCGACCCGGGTTCGCTTCCCGACTGCGGCAGATTCCCGGCTGCCCCCTGAATTCGCCACATTGGTGTCAGAAGTGGTATTGTGAGGCCATCGGAAGCGCGTGCGCCCAGAGGCGTGAGGGAGCTGGTTTGCTGAAGTGCGGGGACGTGCTTCCTGAAGGACAGGGGGTAGTGTAACGTTCACGAATGACTAGACTCGCTAGCCCTTAGCTAACGGGTCGGACCCTTTAGCGCAGGCGGCCCGGATTCGCGTCTCGGCTAGCTGAAGAAAATAAAGTTGCTAGAACTACAACGGACTGTGTGTCGCCTTCATTTGGTGGGTGCAACATAAATTTGGTGTTTCCACCCGGTTTGTAACAAAGTTCAGGACATTTGCTGACCAACTAACTGAAGAACAAAACCAAGAGGACGGTGTTGGCAGTGACAAGCTGAACATTCAAGTACACGGCAACGGACGAGAGCAACAGCAGAGATGTGAGATTGAGTACTTAACTATCTAGCAAAGTGTCACCTGAGTGGGAGGCTACATTAGTGGAGATACAAGGAAAATTACCGACACTTTCCGTGGAGGAACTGAATTGCCACATGTGCTCAATGATAAACATGGAGGTTAACAAGAATAACATTCACATCGCTCATTGAGGAGACTTATCATGCAACTATTGGAGGGTGATGATGTCATTTCGCTTGAGGATGAGGGACTGTCTCTATTGTTAGAAGTTAACCAAAAAATCGATACTCTGAAAGGCAAGTGTTTTAAGTGATGAGGACGGCAATTCCAATCACATGGTATTCCATGTTAATATTGTTGATCATTACTTCTACTTTTATATCCATTTTACAGTTTCCAAATAACATAAACTTAGTTTTGTTCAGATTTGATGATAATTTGTTTCTGTCAAACCACATGTTTAACTTTTTCATTCCAGCTGTGAGCAACTCCAAAAGCTCCTGTAAATTCTCCCTGGAACAAAAAATGTTGTGTCATCAGCAAAACTGAATTTCAATAGACTTGATACCTTACATATGTCATTGATAAACAGAACAAACAGTTAAGGGCCTAATACTGACCCCAGTAGGACTCCACAAGTAATGTCCATGTATGTCGCTTTGTAGTCACTGTTCTGCACAAACTGTCTGTTTCCCACATAACTTTTCAGCCAATTCAGCCCCACCCCATGACAAAAAACCCTATCATTTTATTAAGTACTATTTCATGGTCAATTGTATCAAACTTTTTTAAAAATCTATAAATACTCCCACTGTATACTTCTTGTTATCAATACACTAGTTATTTCTTCTATTGGCTCCATTAATGCCATAGATGTCGATCTTTTTGATCAGAGCCCATACTGACTGTCTCGACAACATTTTATCTGTCTCAATAAAATTATTAAACCTTGCAGTATAGAGTTTTTCGGAAATCTTACAGAACTGGGAAAGTAAGGACACAGGCCTGTGATTGGTAAAGTGATGTCTTTCCCCAGCTTTATATCGTGGGATAACTTTAGCAATTTTCATATTGCATGGAAATGTATCAGTTTTGAAAGACAAGTTGCAGATGTAAGTCAGTGGGTTTATAAAACCATCAATGACTTTCTTAACAAAAGTCATGTAAATTCCATTTGTCAGTCGATGTTTACTCTTGTTAACAATATCAATGATTTCTTTTCCTTCTACAGCTCTCAGCAAGTTTGAACTTTGAATTCTATCCCCATAATACTCAATAGCCCCCACCTCTTGGCTGTGGGTCATCGATTTCTTCTGCCAGTTTTGGTCCTACACTTACAAAAAATTTGTTAGACCCATTTACCACATCATTCATATTGTTTACAGTTTTATCATTGTCTATGAAATACTGAGGGTAACTGGTGTTTGTTGATCCATTTCTACTACTACTACTACTACTACTTTTGGGTGCTCCCGTTAGGGGTCGCCACAGTGGATCTTCTGTTTCCATTTCTTCCTGTCCTCTGCATCTTCCTCTGTCATGCCAGCCACACATCCATAAAGCATCCCAGCAGAGACTCACCCCATCAGGTCACAGATGCAGAACCCTTAAATGGAGCAGAGATCTCTTTGGCAGAAGGTTTGTCCTTTCTGCCATAGCAGCACTAGAGTCAGATTTATCTGTGGGTGTGATACATGTACTATATGTGCTGGGATACAGGCGGGGAATGAATGTTATGTTTATATATCTGTACACATATCTGTATGCTGAGGTGTGGTTATCTGTTTCTGTGCATGCACTGGCTGTGCATGCACTATCTATCTATCTATCTATCTATCTATCTATCTATCTATCTATCTATCTATCTATCTATCTATCTATCTATCTATCTATCTATCTATCTATCTATCTATCTATCTACTAGTAAATGCATTGTAAGACACTCTGGATAAGCGTGAATTTTAAATGTAAATATACAGTACTGTGGCATAGGCAGAAATCACAGTATGGGTGGGTACAGAGAAACCCAGCCGCTGAGGATGCACAAGCCAGTGCATCCTTAGTGCCGGTCCCAAGCCCGGACAAATGGGGAGGGTTGCGTCAGGAAGGGCATCCGGCGTAAAATCTTTGCCAAATCAAATATGCGGATCATAAATAAGACTTACATACCGGATCGGTCGAGGCCCGGGTTACCAACGACCGCCACCTGTACTGTTAACCAGCAGGGTGTCGGTGGAAGCTATGCTACTGTTGGGCGAAGGAGAAGGAGAGGGGGAAAGCATGTCCAGAGGCAGCTAGAGAGGAGGAAGGGTAGGCATGTGGAGGTGAGAGTTGGAACTTTGAATGTTGGCACTATGACTGGTAAAGGGAGAGAGCTGGCTGACATGATGGAAAGAAGAAAGGTAGGTATACTGTGTGTGCAAGAGACCAGATGGAAGGGGAGTAAGGCCAGGAGTATCGGAGGTGAGTTCAAACTCTTCTACCATGGTGTGAATGGGAGGAGTAACGGGGTAGGGGTAATTCTGAAGGAAGAGTATGTCAAGAGCGTGCTGGAGGTGAAGAGAGTGTCAGACAGAGTGATGGGTATGAAGCTGGAAATTGAAGGTTTATTGCTGAATGTTATCAGCGCATATGCCCCGCAAGTTGGGTGTGAGATGTATGAAAAAGAAGAATTCTGGAATAAGTTGGACGACATGGTGGAGAGGGTACCCAAGGAGGAGAGAGTGGTGATTGGAGCGGACTTCAATGGACATGTTGGTGAAGGGAACAGAGGTGATGAGGAGGTGATGGGAAGGTATGGAGTCAAGAAGAGAAATGTGGAAGGACAGATGGTGGTGGATTTTGCGAAAAGGATGGAAATGGCTGTGGTGAATACATATTTCAAGAAGAGGGAGGAACACAGGGTGACGTACAAGAGTGGAGGAAAGTGCACACAGGTGGACTATATCTTATGTAGAAGGCGCCATCTAAAAGGGATTGGAGACTGCAAGGTGGTGACAGGGGAGAACATAGCTAGGCAGCATCGGATGGTGGTCTGTAGGATGACTTTGGAGACCAAGAAGAGGAAGCGAGTGAAGACACAGCCGAAGATCAAATGGTGGAAGTTGAAGAAGGAAGACTGTTGTGTGGAGTTCAGGCAGGAGTTAAGACAGGCACTGGGTGGTAGTGAAGAGTTGCCAGATGGCTGGAAAACCACTGCAGAAATAGTGAGGGAGACAGCTAGGAAGGTACTTGGTGTGTCATCAGGACAGAGGAAGGAAGACAAGGGGACTTGGTGGTGGAATGAGGAAGTACAGCAAATTGTACAAAGGAAAAGGTTGGCAAAGAAGAAGTGGGATAGTAAGAGAGATGAAGAAAGTAGACAGGAGTACAAGGAGATGCAGCGTAAAGCAAAGAGAGAGGTGGCAAAGGCAAAGGAAAAGGCGTATGGTGAGTTGTATGACAGATTAGACACTAAGGAAGGAGAAAAGGACTTGTACCGATTGGCTAGACAGAGGGACCAAGCTGCAAAGGATGTGCAGCAAGTTAGGGCGATCAAGGATAGAGATGGAAATGTGCTGACAAGCGAGGAGAGTGTGCTAAGAAGGTGGAAGGAATACTTTGAGGGGCTGATGAATGAAGAAAATGAGAGAGAGAGAAGGTTGGATGATGTAGGGATAGTGAATCAGGAAGTTCAGCGGATTAGCAAGGAGGAAGTGAGGGCAGCTATGAAGAGGATGAAGAGTGGAAAGGCAGTTGGTCCTGATGACATACCTGTGGAGGCATGGAGATGTTTAGGAGAGATGGCAGTGGAGTTTTTAACTAGATTGTTTAACACAATCCTGGAAAGTGAGAGGATGCCTGAGGAGTGGAGAAGAAGCATACTGGTACCGATTTTCAAGAACAAGGGCGATGTGCAGAACTGTAGCAACTACAGAGGTATAAAGTTGATCAGCCACAGCATGAAGATTTGGGAAAGAGTAATAGAAGCTAGGTTAAGAGGAGAGGTGACGATCAGCGAGCAGCAGTATGGTTTCATGCCACGAAAGAACACCACAGATGCGATGTTTGCTTTGAGAATGTTGATTGAGAAGTATAGAGAAGGCCAGAAAGAGTTGCATTGTGTCTTTGTAGATTTAGAGAAAGCTTATGACAGAGTGCCGAGAGAGGAGGTGTGGTATTGTATGAGGAAGTCAGGAGTTGCAGAGAAGTATGTAGGAGTGGTGCAGGATACGTATGAGGGAAGTGTGACAATGGTGAGGTGTGCTGTTGGAATGGCAAATGGGTTCAAGGTGGAGGTGGGATTACATCAAGGATCGGCTCTTAGCCCTTTCTTGTTTGCAATGGTGATGGACAGGTTGACGGACAAGATCAGGCAGGAGTCTCCATGGACAATGATGTTTTCGGATGACATTGTGATCTGTAGCGAGAGTAGGGTGCAGGTTGAGGAGAGCCTGGAGAGGTGGAGGTATGCACTGGAGAGAAGAGGAATGGAAGTCAGTAGGAGCAAGACGGAATACCTATGCGTGAATGAGAGAGAGGACAGTGGAATGGTCAGGATGCAAGGAGCGGAGGTGACAAAGGCATTTGAGTTTAAATACTTGGGGTCAACTGTCCAAAGTAACGGGGAGTGCAGTAGAGAGGTGAAAAAGAGAGTGCAGCAGGTTGGAGTGGGTGGAGAAGAGTGTCAGGAGTGATTTGCGACAGAAGAGTACCAGCAAGAGTTAAAGGGAAGGTTTACAAGATGGTTGTGAGACCAGCTATGTTATATGGTTTGGAGACAGTGGCACTGACGAAAAGACAGGAGGCGGAGCTGGAGGTGGCAGAGTTGAAGATGCTAAGATTTTCACTGGGAGTAACGAAGAAGGACAGGATTAGGAACGATTATATTAGAGGGACCGCTCAGGTTGGACGGTTTGGAGACAAAGCAAGAGAGGCAAGATTGAGATGGCTTGGACATGTGTGGAGGAGAGATGCTGAGTATATTGGGAGAAGGATGCTAAATATGGAGCTGCCAGGGAAGAGGAGAAGAGGAAGGCCAAAGAGGAGGTTTATGGATGTGGTGAGGGAAGACATGCAGGTGGCTGGTGTGACAGAGGAAGACGCAGAGGACAGGAAGAAATGGAAACGGATGATCCGCTGTGGCGACCCCTAACGGGAGCAGCCGAAAGTAGTAGTAGGTGGGTACAGAGAAAATCAGGTGGGCCTAGCCTGTCCAGGACCAATCACACTTAATAGGCTCTGAAACGCAAATTTTAACCAAAATAGGCAATTACAACTATACTTGCCTGAATGCAACACATTGTAATCATACAAGGCTTAAACATCATCAGAGGTAATGTTACAAACACCAAGACCAACATTAACAGCATCACACAGCCTGGCACGGTGGCCACACACACACACACACACACTCACAGCTGACAGACACAACAGCGTCGTTAATGATGCATCTTTTAACCTTAGTGAACGTTCTCTTGAACATCAACTTTATAACCATATATGGTATTTCGAACGTGGTCAGGTGGGACATACCATATATGGTATTTCGAACGTGGTCACGTGGGAAATACCATATATGGTATTTCAAACGTGGACACGTGGGACATACCATATATGGTATTTCGAACGTGGTCACGTGGGAATTACCATATATGGTATTTCGAACGTGGTCACGTGGGAATCGGTGAATTCGTCACGGTTTAGGGTTTATAAGAGCGCGCAGCAGCCGCGGCAGTCATTCGATTGTTTGACCTCGGAGAGAACGCATCGACTCAGAGTCACACACAGCGAAGTGAGAAAAGAAAGAAGTACAAGACAACACACACGAGAGCTGGTCTGAACCACAAGTCCCATCAGCAGGAAGGCAACCAGCAGGTGGAAATACACCAAGCCAGACAGGTGAGGGTCCAAGTCAGACAGACGGTTCTTGTACTAACAGACTTAAGTGTTTGCCACTGATATGTTAAGCAGATAGAAACACGTTTAATCATCACAAATTTAATCGCTATTAAGAGGCTAGGGAAAATATCATGGAATTTTTTTTTCCTTCAACCAAACCATGTATATACCCCAGCGTGGAATACGAAAGGAAGGCATTGGCCTGCGTTCACCACTATCCACCATGAAATACCTGTTTTAAGGATTGTGTCTTGAGAACATCGGCTATTCAAACCCTCCAAAACTCTTCTAAAAAGTGTAAACAGCTGACGTCCTTCTCTTGTATTCACTTCACAAAGAATTAAAACGTCAGCTAGATTTCCCCTCTTCGTTTGGCTGCGATATTCGGGCGATTTGCGTCACTTTTCGAAGCGAGCGACGTCATCCACGGGGACTGCCAATGGTTACGACGGCCCAACGTTTATTTAAAAAAAAAACAAAAAAACAACAACGGCCCAACATCCCGAAACCCCAACAGCACGACAAATGTCCCACCGGACCGAAAGCCCACACGTCCGACGGCCCGACACCCCAAAAACAAAAGCCCACCGCTTCGAAAACGCCACGCTGCCCGTGTGGTGTTTTTTTGTTTTGCCCTTAAAATCTTAGTGTAGTTTGACGCGCAAACGCGAAGATACCGTTTAATAGTGTAAACTACTAATAAGACACGTTAGCCCCCTAGCTAACAGGTCTGACCCTTGAGCCGAGCGGTTAGTGATGTCGCCTTGTGGCGACGGGCGTTGGTAAACATCGCATCACAAAGAGCCACGCATATCAATAGCTCTGACAACGACTCCTAGAGGATAAATTCTGAGTCTCATCACCAGCCAGTCAGACTAGCTTGGTCTAGTCAGAAAGGCACGAACTGAGGAAGCCTCTTGGATGAGAGGCGAAACGTCTTCACGGATATATACCAAGTCCAGTTGCACTTGATTCAACTCTTTTAGATAACCATGACCTGGATGAATGAGAACCTTCACAGACATGTGACTGTGAGCCTCTTAAACAATAACGAAAAACAATTCTGACTGGTAAAGGCAAACTGACCTTACAATAAATGAATGTTCATCTATGTAAAGAATGAATGGAATTATTCTGCTGCGCCATTTCAGTTGGATGACACCAGTGATGACAACATATAGGCCTGATGGGAAATGTGATTGTAATTTTGAGTCAAATGCTCACAGTTGAATAGGTTCATTGAATCGCGTTTTAGCAAGAAGGACTTTCTTGTTTTTAAGTGCCAGTCTAGATGTTGGATTAAGCTAATTTTGTTTTATGAAAATCCTAGGAAATTTGGCTTCCCCATACAGCGCCACCTATGCAGATAATTATTGATATTTACCATCTGTTGTATAGCAAACATAGTGAACATCACTGTCCTCATTATGTAACAAAAATAAAAGCAATTTTGACAAAAGTTTAAAATTTTAACTGATCCTGTTCTGTATTACAGTGTCCAATTACAGAAGAGAGGGACAGCAGGATGGAGAGATCCCCAACTGTAAGTCAGGAAATGAGATGGAGAGATCAGCAGCCACAGAGTATGGCGATGCACCCCACTGCATTGCAGGTGGTAGAGCTCTCACGAACATGCCTGGACGATATCGCATTCCTCCAGAGACATCTCAAGCAGAGATCTACTTATCAAGCGAACCAATGGCATCAGACTCATGTCCTCAGGAGAGAATGTATACTCCACTCTGAAGTGGCACAGGCCGATATTTATCTCCATGACATCATGCAGCGAGAAGAGGAGTTGTTGCTAATGAGAGAGGAGAAGTCGTGCTTAACAGAGATGGGAAATCGCTTGCAAGCCATCCTGCACAAGGCTGCAAACCTCCAGAAATATCTCCAGGAGAGATATACTGATCATGACAAACTTCTCTGTCAGAGTAAGATCTTCCAGAGCCATTGTCTCCTAACATCGAAAGAGGCAGAGACTGCTCTTTCCGCCAAGGAGGCCATGGAGAAAGAAAACGAGACAATCCTGCAAGAAAAACACGTACTACAGGAGCAGTTGGAGGCTCTGCAGAGAGACACCGTCCTGCAGAGAGCCGCCACCCAAAAGTATCAGGTGTTAATTCAAAACGCTAAATTTGTTCTTGAAGGCAACCTGGACCAGATGCAATGCCTCTTTCAGGAGATTTCCCAACAGGAGCCAAGACAAGAAAAGATAGAGGCTACCCTCCTCCAGGCACAGGAGGTGTTAAAAATTCACCTCCAGCAGTTTGAGGAGGAGTCTTGTCTCTTGGAGAATGAGGAGACCTACAAGGATACCAGTGCAGATGACAGAGAGCAGGTGGTGGCCCTGCAGACAGATGCCATCCTGCAGACAGCCACTGCCCTGAAGGTGCAGGAGTTAAAAACTCCTGCCCTGGAGAAAATAAAGCCTCTGGTGGAGCAGGTGGAACTCCTCACTGACAATGCGGAGCTTTGGGAGCAGAATGCAAAAAAGATGGCTGATGCCCTCCTCCAGGCAGAGCAGGATTTCATAAGACACCTCCAGCGGTGGCAGGAGGAGGAGGAGAGTCTCCTTATACAACAAGAGGACCTCCTTTGTCAGAATGAAATCCTACAGAGCAAGTGCCTCATCAACCCCGAAAAGGCAGAGGCTGCTGATTCTGTCAAGGAGCTCATGAAGCAAGGAAAGGAGTTTATCCTATTAGAAAAAAGCGTGCTCCTACAGCAGGTGCAGGACCTGCAGACAGATGTTGCCCTGAAGGATGAGGCATTACAGCGAACTGCTAACATGCTTGGTAATAACTCTCAACTGGTGCAATGCCTCTCTGAGGCGCTTCATCGAGGGGAGCCGAGAAAAGAAAAGATAGCAGCTTCCCTCCTCCAGGCAGAGGAGGTGTTGAGTAGACAGTTCCAGCAGGTCCAGGAGGAGATTTGTCTTATCTTGGACAATGAAGAGTGCTCCATGAATGGCAGAGGAGATGGCAGAGACAGGTAGGATCACTGTGTATCTAGTGGCAGATGGAAGAAACAATGCACATGTAACTTTTTCTATGTGTCTCAGTGAAATGGCTCAAATAAGTTTGCAGTAATGTCAGAAAATCAGTGTACAGCAGTAGGACGTGTTAAAGTGTATTAACAGTAGAATGACAAGAGTTTTGTACTTTACAGAGTTTCAGCTAAGGGGGAAACAGCCTCAACTGACGAAGAGGAGAAGGAGGAGGCCAGGGCAGGAGCAACCTCCCCTGTTAAAAAGGAGGACGAAAGAATACTTCGCAGTCCAGACCCCTCGGAAGAATGCAGTGTAAGAAGTTTTTGCCCTACAGAAGCACCCTTACCTGCAGAAGAGGAGACGGAGGCCAAGGGAGGACACAAGTGTAAGAAGGGCCGTCTCCGGCGCTTCTTCACCAGGCTGAGGAGGATCTTCTGCTGCTCTTGTTCCCAAAATGACTAAGTTCCCTCTTGAAAGAGCCATTTTCGCATCAACGCTGCTACGACATGACCAACAAAGGCCTTAAAAAAAAGAAGATAATACAGCCTTAGGAAAAGAAATACGGCCTTAAAATATGGCCTTAAACATACAACCTTAAAAAATAAAATGTCGTGTCTCATTCATTTTTTTGTTGTTATTGTTATCGGTCATTTATGATACTTAAAACGGAGGATAAACTGACATTACAGGGAGATTAGCACACCAAGTGCGTCTTGTATACTTGTATGAGGTGTGTGTACATGCATATATACTTTGACTAACATATGTTTACAATGTTACCAGTGAAAATAATCACAGAACAAATGCAGTCGATGTGAGTATCTTCAGGACTGTAGCTTTGATTTTATGTTGTGTTATTCAGCTATTATGTTCACTACTAAATGCAACCCAGAGCATTTCAAACCACGAGATATTCTTGGCTTGGTGGTCCTGTATTACTAAGGACCCCCTTTTTTAAACAGTGTGGGTATTGAGTGATTGTGTCCCCCGAAAGGCTCTACATACACCACAGGTTCAATGAATGCTCTTTTCTTTGCACACCGAACTGAACTACCCAAATACCAACACTGGCTGGAGGCCATTAACCGCCACAAGAGTTGGGCTATGGTGGCCACCACACCAGCCAGCCCCCAACATTGTCCCAGTCACACAATAACTGAAAACCACACAACACAACCACAATAACCAAAACATGAACACATCACTAAAACGGTTTTAACATAAACCTTAACAGTCCCATGAGCTATGCCCCCCCCCCCCCAGCACAGAAGCGCCGAGAGAGTGACCGGCCTCCCCCGGTTGCTGCAGTATTATTTCCATAAGCTGTTTTTGTTGACGTTATTCGACCCCGGAGAAGCGGCTGATGATGAGATGAGATGTTTTCGTTTCAACCTGGACTCAGGAAGTATCCCAAAGCAACAGAGAAAGAATATTTTACATTTATTTACATTTTCATATATTTACTTCACTGCCACTTTACACTCCATCCATGAATACATGGTTTTCTGTCGGTTTATCAGTCAGTCTGTATCTTTTGCTATTCAACGATTGTCCTTCGTACGTTGAGCTGAGTGGCAGCACGGTGGCGCAGTGGTTAGTGCAGTCGCCTCACAAGAAAGAAGGTCCTAGGTTCGAGCCTCGGGGTAGTCCAACCTTGGGTGTCATCCTGGGTCATCCTCTGTGTGGAGTTTGCATGTTCTCCCTGTGTCAGCCTGGGTTTCCTCCAGGTGCTCCGGTTTCCTCCCACAGTCCAAAGACATGTAGGTCAGGTGAATCGGCCGTACTAAATCGTCCCTAGGTGTGAATGTGTGTGTCGGCCTGGCAGCCTGTCCAGGGGGTCATCAAGAAGCGAATCCGCATCTCCTACTCCGCAAGCGACAACGTTGACCAGTCGACTAAAGAGTCCGACCCGTTAGTCAAGGACCAACGTGTCTACTTATCCATGCACGTTACACTACCGCCCTCCTTCGGGAAGCGCGTCCCCACGTTTCAGCATATCAACTCCCTCACGGCCCTGGGCGTACGCGCTTCCGATGACCTCACGGTCTCACCATCCTACTTCTGACACCAATGTAGCGAATTCAGGGGGGCAGCCCGGGAACCGACACAATCAGGACGCGAACCCGTGTCTCCCGCTCCGCAAGCGACAACGTTAACCAGTCGACTAAAGGGTCCGACCCGTTAGTCAAGGACCAACGTGTCTACTTATCCATGAACGTTACAGTATTGTAGCGAATTCGAGGGGCAGTCTGGGAGACCGTCGCCACAGCGAACCCGTACCCGTATCTCCAACTCCGAAAGCGACAACGTTAACCAGTCGACTAAAGGATCCAACCCGTTAGTCAAGGGCCAACGTGTCTACTTATCCATGCACGTTACAGTATTGTAGCGATCACGATGACTAGACTCGCAAGTCCTTGGCTAACGGGTCGGACCCTTTAGTCGACTGTTGAGCGTTCGCGTCTCGCTGCGGCGCCCCCGAATTCGCTACACTCGTATCAGAAGTGGGATGGTGAGACTGTGAGGCCATCGGAGGCGCGTGAACCCAGAGGCGTGAGGAAGTTGGCATGCTGAAGCGCGGGGACGCGCTTCCCGAAGGAGGGTTGGGGGGTGGTGTAACTGTAGTAACTTGAACGACACGCGTACTTTATAATAAGAACGCTTTACTGAACTGAATGGGACCAATACATAGCCGAATTGCGGTGCACTAACAACCCACAAGCCCTAACATGGCACACACCAATAGACTGACGGACACAACTAATGTACTTCCTGTGCAACGTCCTAAAATGGTCCGGGTACCGCATAAAAGGATAATAATAAAACTAATCATGTTTAACTCATTACAACACTTACAACAGTAACAATTACGGATGCATAGACTCGCTAGCCCTTGGCTAACGGGTTGGACTCTTTAGTTGACTGGTTAGCGCAGCGACCCGGGTTCGCTTCCCGACTGCGGCAGATTCCCGGCTGCCCCCTGAATTCGCCACATTGGTGTCAGAAGTGGTATTGTGAGGCCATCGGAAGCGCGTGCGCCCAGAGGCGTGAGGGAGCTGGTTTGCTGAAGTGCGGGGACGTGCTTCCTGAAAGACAGGGGTAGTGTAACGATCACGAATGACTAGACTCGCTAGCCCTTAGCTAACGGGTCGGACCCTTTAGCGCAGGCGGCCCGGATTCGCGTCTCGGCTAGCTGAAGAAAATAAAGTTGCTAGAACTACAACGGACTGTGTGTCGCCTTCATTTGGTGGGTGCAACATAAATTTGGTGTTTCCACCCGGTTTGTAACAAAGTTCAGGACATTTGCTGACCAACTAACTGAAGAACAAAACCAAGAGGACGGTGTTGGCAGTGACAAGCTGAACATTCAAGTACACGGCAACGGACGAGAGCAACAGCAGAGATGTGAGATTGAGTACTTAACTATCTAGCAAAGTGTCACCTGAGTGGGAGGCTACATTAGTGGAGATACAAGGAAAATTACCGACACTTTCCGTGGAGGAACTGAATTGCCACATGTGCTCAATGATAAACATGGAGGTTAACAAGAATAACATTCACATCGCTCATTGAGGAGACTTATCATGCAACTATTGGAGGGTGATGATGTCATTTCGCTTGAGGATGAGGGACTGTCTCTATTGTTAGAAGTTAACCAAAAAATCGATACTCTGAAAGGCAAGTGTTTTAAGTGATGAGGACGGCAATTCCAATCACATGGTATTCCATGTTAATATTGTTGATCATTACTTCTACTTTTATATCCATTTTACAATTTCCAAATAACATAAACTTAGTTTTGTTTAGATTTGATGATAATTTGTTTCTGTCAAACCACATGTTTAACTTTTTCATTCCAGCTGTGAGCAACTCCAAAAGCTCCTGTAAATTCTCCCTGGAACAAAAAATGTTGTGTCATCAGCAAAACTGAATTTCAATAGACTTGATACCTTACATATGTCATTGATAAACAGAACAAACAGTTAAGGGCCTAATACTGACCCCAGTAGGACTCCACAAGTAATGTCCATGTATGTCGCTTTGTAGTCACTGTTCTGCACAAACTGTCTGTTTCCCACATAACTTTTCAGCCAATTCAGCCCCACCCCATGACAAAAAACCCTATCATTTTATTAAGTACTATTTCATGGTCAATTGTATCAAACTTTTTTAAAAATCTATAAATACTCCCACTGTATACTTCTTGTTATCAATACACTAGTTATTTCTTCTATTGCCATAGATGTCGATCTTTTTGATCAGAGCCCATACTGACTGTCTCGACAACAATTTATCTGTCTCAATAAAATTATTAAACCTTGCAGTATAGAGTTTTTCGGAAATCTTACAGAACTGGGAAAGTAAGGACACAGGCCTGTGATTGGTAAAGTGATGTCTTTCCCCAGCTTTATATCGTGGGATAACTTTAGCAATTTTCATATTGCATGGAAATGTATCAGTTTTGAAAGACAAGTTGCAGATGTAAGTCAGTGGGTTTATAAAACCATCAATGACTTTCTTAACAAAAGTCATGTAAATTCCATTTGTCAGTCGATGTTTACTCTTGTTAACAATATCAATGATTTCTTTTCCTTCTACACCTCTCAGCAAGTTTGAACTTTGAATTCTATCCCCATAATACTCAATAGCCCCCACCTCTTGGCTGAGGGTCATCGATTTCTTCTGCCAGTTTTGGTCCTACACTTACAAAAAATTTGTTAGACCCATTTACCACATCATTCATATTGTTTACAGTTTTATCATTGTCTATGAAATACTGAGGGTAACTGGTGTTTGTTGATCCATTTCTACTACTACTACTACTACTACTAC
Organism: Lampris incognitus; assembly: GCF_029633865.1. NCBI lineage: Eukaryota > Metazoa > Chordata > Actinopteri > Lampriformes > Lampridae > Lampris > Lampris incognitus. Next base: position 13,287,035 of record NC_079225.1, on the reverse strand, counting down.
TTTTGGGTGCTCCCGTTAGGGGTCGCCACAGTGGATCTTCTGTTTCCATTTCTTCCTGTCCTCTGCATCTTCCTCTGTCATGCCAGCCACACATCCATAAAGCATCCCAGCAGAGACTCACCCCATCAGGTCACAGATGCAGAACCCTTAAATGGAGCAGAGATCTCTTTGGCAGAAGGTTTGTCCTTTCTGCCATAGCAGCACTAGAGTCAGATTTATCTGTGGGTGTGATACATGTACTATATGTGCTGGGATACAGGCGGGGAATGAATGTTATGTTTATATATCTGTACACATATCTGTATGCTGAGGTGTGGTTATCTGTTTCTGTGCATGCACTGGCTGTGCATGCACTGGCTGTGCATGCACTGGCTGTGCATGCACTATCTATCTATCTATCTATCTATCTATCTATCTATCTATCTATCTATCTATCTATCTATCTATCTATCTATCTATCTATCTATCTACTAGTAAATGCATTGTAAGACACTCTGGATGAGCGTGAATTTTAAATGTAAATATACAGTACTGTGGCATAGGCAGAAATCACAGTATGGGTGGGTACAGAGAAACCCAGCCGCTGAGGATGCACAAGCCAGTGCATCCTTAGTGCCGGTCCCAAGCCCGGACAAATGGGGAGGGTTGCGTCAGGAAGGGCATCCGGCGTAAAATCTTTGCCAAATCAAATATGCGGATCATAAATAAGACTTACATACCGGATCGGTCGAGGCCCGGGTTACCAACGACCGCCACCTGTACTGTTAACCAGCAGGGTGTCGGTGGAAGCTATGCTACTGTTGGGCGAAGGAGAAGGAGAGGGGGAAAGCATGTCCAGAGGCAGCTAGAGAGGAGGAAGGGTAGGCATGTGGAGGTGAGAGTTGGAACTTTGAATGTTGGCACTATGACTGGTAAAGGGAGAGAGCTGGCTGACATGATGGAAAGAAGAAAGGTAGGTATACTGTGTGTGCAAGAGACCAGATGGAAGGGGAGTAAGGCCAGGAGTATCGGAGGTGAGTTCAAACTCTTCTACCATGGTGTGAATGGGAGGAGTAACGGGGTAGGGGTAATTCTGAAGGAAGAGCATGTCAAGAGCGTGCTGGAGGTGAAGAGAGTGTCAGACAGAGTGATGGGTATGAAGCTGGAAATTGAAGGTTTATTGCTGAATGTTATCAGCGCATATGCCCCGCAAGTTGGGTGTGAGATGTATGAAAAAGAAGAATTCTGGAATGAGTTGGACGACATGGTGGAGAGGGTACCCAAGGAGGAGAGAGTGGTGATTGGAGCGGACTTCAATGGACATGTTGGTGAAGGGAACAGAGGTGATGAGGAGGTGATGGGAAGGTATGGAGTCAAGAAGAGAAATGTGGAAGGACAGATGGTGGTGGATTTTGCGAAAAGGATGGAAATGGCTGTGGTGAATACATATTTCAAGAAGAGGGAGGAACACAGGGTGACGTACAAGAGTGGAGGAAAGTGCACACAGGTGGACTATATCTTATGTAGAAGGCGCCATCTAAAAGGGATTGGAGACTGCAAGGTGGTGACAGGGGAGAACATAGCTAGGCAGCATCGGATGGTGGTCTGTAGGATGACTTTGGAGACCAAGAAGAGGAAGCGAGTGAAGACACAGCCGAAGATCAAATGGTGGAAGTTGAAGAAGGAAGACTGTTGTGTGGAGTTCAGGCAGGAGTTAAGACAGGCACTGGGTGGTAGTGAAGAGTTGCCAGATGGCTGGAAAACCACTGCAGAAATAATGAGGGAGACAGCTAGGAAGGTACTTGGTGTGTCATCAGGACAGAGGAAGGAAGACAAGGAGACTTGGTGGTGGAATGAGGAAGTACAGCAAATTGTACAAAGGAAAAGGTTGGCAAAGAAGAAGTGGGATAGTAAGAGAGATGAAGAAAGTAGACAGGAGTACAAGGAGATGCAGCGTAAAGCAAAGAGAGAGGTGGCAAAGGCAAAGGAAAAGGCGCATGGTGAGTTGTATGACAGATTAGACACTAAGGAAGGAGAAAAGGACTTGTACCGATTGGCTAGACAGAGGGACCAAGCTGCAAAGGATGTGCAGCAAGTTAGGGCGATCAAGGATAGAGATGGAAATGTGCTGACAAGCGAGGAGAGTGTGCTAAGAAGGTGGAAGGAATACTTTGAGGGGCTGATGAATGAAGAAAATGAGAGCGAGAGAAGGTTGGATGATGTAGGGATAGTGAAACAGGAAGTTCAGCGGATTAGCAAGGAGGAAGTGAGGGCAGCTATGAAGAAGATGAAGAGTGGAAAGGCAGTTGGTCCTGATGACATACCTGTGGAGGCATGGAGATGTTTAGGAGAGATGGCAGTGGAGTTTTTAACTAGATTGTTTAACACAATCCTGGAAAGTGAGAGGATGCCTGAGGAGTGGAGAAGAAGCATACTGGTACCGATTTTCAAGAACAAGAACGATGTGCAGAACTGTAGCAACTACAGAGGTATAAAGTTGATCAGCCACAGCATGAAGATTTGGGAAAGAGTAATAGAAGCTAGGTTAAGAGGAGAGGTGACGATCAGCGAGCAGCAGTATGGTTTCATGCCACGAAAGAACACCACAGATGCGATGTTTGCTTTGAGAATGTTGATTGAGAAGTATAGAGAAGTCCAGAAAGAGTTGCATTGTGTCTTTGTAGATTTAGAGAAAGCTTATGACAGAGTGCCGAGAGAGGAGGTGTGGTATTGTATGAGGAAGTCAGGAGTTGCAGAGAAGTATGTAGGAGTGGTGCAGGATACGTATGAGGGAAGTGTGACAATGGTGAGGTGTGCTGTTGGAATGGCAAATGGGTTCAAGGTGGAGGTGGGATTACATCAAGGATCGGCTCTTAGCCCTTTCTTGTTTGCAATGGTGATGGACAGGTTGACGGACAAGATCAGGCAGGAGTCTCCATGGACAATGATGTTCTCGGATGACATTGTGATCTGTAGCGAGAGTAGGGTGCAGGTTGAGGAGAGCCTGGAGAGGTGGAGGTATGCACTGGAGAGAAGAGGAATGGAAGTCAGTAGGAGCAAGACGGAATACCTATGCGTGAATGAGAGAGAGGACAGTGGAATGGTCAGGATGCAAGGAGCGGAGGTGACAAAGGCATTTGAGTTTAAATACTTGGGGTCAACTGTCCAAAGTAACGGGGAGTGCAGTAGAGAGGTGAAAAAGAGAGTGCAGCAGGTTGGAGTGGGTGGAGAAGAGTGTCAGGAGTGATTTGCGACAGAAGGGTACCAGCAAGAGTTAAAGGGAAGGTTTACAAGATGGTTGTGAGACCAGCTATGTTATATGGTTTGGAGACAGTGGCACTGACGAAAAGACAGGAGGCGGAGCTGGAGGTGGCAGAGTTGAAGATGCTAAGATTTTCACTGGGAGTAACGAAGAAGGACAGGATTAGGAACGATTATATTAGAGGGACCGCTCAGGTTGGACGGTTTGGAGACAAAGCAAGAGAGGCAAGATTGAGATGGCTTGGACATGTGTGGAGGAGAGATGCTGAGTATATTGGGAGAAGGATGCTAAATATGGAGCTGCCAGGGAAGAGGAGAAGAGGAAGGCCAAAGAGGAGGTTTATGGATGTGGTGAGGGAAGACATGCAGGTGGCTGGTGTGACAGAGGAAGACGCAGAGGACAGGAAGAAATGGAAACGGATGATCCGCTGTGGCGACCCCTAACGGGAGCAGCCAAAAGTAGTAGTAGTAGTAGGTGGGTACAGAGAAAATCAGGTGGGCCTAGCCCGTCCAGGACCAATCACACTTAATAGGCTCTGAAACGCAAATTTTAACCAAAATAGGCAATTACAACTATACTTGCCTGAATGCAACACATTGTAATCATACAAGGCTTAAACATCATCAGAGGTAATGTTACAAACACCAAGACCAACATTAACAGCATCACACAGCCTGGCACGGTGGCCACACACACACACACACACACACACACACTCACAGCTGACAGACACAACAGCGTCGTTAATGATGCATCTTTTAACCTTAGTGAACGTTCTCTTGAACATCAACTTTATTACCATATATGGTATTTCGAACGTGGTCAGGTGGGACATACCATATATGGTATTTCGAACGTGGTCACGTGGGAAATACCATATATGGTATTTCAAACGTGGACACGTGGGACATACCATATATGGTATTTCGAACGTGGTCACGTGGGAATTACCATATATGGTATTTCGAACGTGGTCACGTGGGAATCGGTGAATTCGTCACGGTTTAGGGTTTATAAGAGCGCGCAGCAGCCGCGGCAGTCATTCGATTGTTTGACCTCGGAGAGAACGCATCGACTCAGAGTCACACACAGCGAAGTGAGAAAAGAAAGAAGTACAAGACAACACACACGAGAGCTGGTCTGAACCACAAGTCCCATCAGCAGGAAGGCAACCAGCAGGTGGAAATACACCAAGCCAGACAGGTGAGGGTCCAAGTCAGACAGACGGTTCTTGTACTAACAGACTTAAGTGTTTGCCACTGATATGTTAAGCAGATAGAAACACGTTTAATCATCACACATTTAATCGCTATTAAGAGGCTAGGGAAAATATCATGGAATTTTTTTTTTCCTTCAACCAAACCATGTATATACCCCAGCGTGGAATACGAAAGGAAGGCATTGGCCTGCGTTCACCACTATCCACCATGAAATACCTGTTTTAAGGATTGTGTCTTGAGAACATCGGCTATTCAAACCCTCCAAAACTCTTCTACAAAGTGTAAACCGCTGACGTCCTTCTCTTGTATTCACTTCACAAAGAATTAAAACGTCAGCTAGATTTCCCCTCTTCGTTTGGCTGCGATATTCGGGCGATTTGCGTCACTTTTCGAAGCGAGTGTCGTCATCCACGGGGACTGCCAATGGTTACGACGGCCCAACATTTATTTAAAAAAAAAAAAAAAACAACAACGGCCCAACATCCCGAAACCCCAACAGCACGACAAATGTCCCACCGGACCGAAAGCCCACCCGTCCGACGGCCCGACACCCCAAAAACAAAAGCCCACCGCTCCGAAAACGCCACGCTGCCCGTGTGGTGTTTTTTTGTTTTGCCCTTAAAATCTTAGTGTAGTTTGACGCGCAAACGCGAAGATACCGTTTAATAGTGTAAACTACTAATAAGACACGTTAGCCCCCTAGCTAACGGGTCTGACCCTTGAGCCGAGCGGTGGGCGTTGGTAAACATCGCATCACAAAGAGCCACGCATATCAATAGCTCTGACAACGACTCCTAGAGGATAAATTCTGAGTCTCATCACCAGCCAGTCAGACTAGCTTGGTCTAGTCAGAAAGGCACGAACTGAGGAAGCCTCTTGGATGAGAGGCGAAACGTCTTCACGGATATATACCAAGTCCAGTTGCACTTGATTCAACTCTTTTAGATAACCATGACCTGGATGAATGAGAACCTTCACAGACATGTGACTATGAGCCTCTTAAACAATAACGAAAAACAATTCTGACTGGTAAAGGCAAACTGACCTTACAATAAATGAATGTTAATCTATGTAAAGAATGAATGGAATTATTCTGCTGCGCCATTTCAGTTGGATGACACCAGTGATGACAACATATAGGCCTGATGGGAAATGTGATTGTAATTTTGAGTCAAATGCTCACAGTTGAATAGGTTCATTGAATCGTATTTTAGCAAGAAGGACTTTCTTGTTTTTAAGTGCCACTCTAGATGTTGGATTAAGCTAATTTTGTTTTATGAAAATTCTAGGAAATTTGGCTTCCCCATACAGCGCCACCTATGCAGATAATTATTGATATTTACCATCTGTTGTATAGAAAACACAGTGAACATCACTGTCCTCATTATGTAACAAAAATAAAAGCAATTTTGACAAAAGTTTAAAATTTTAACTGATCCTGTTCTGTATTACAGTGTCCAATTACAGAAGAGAGGGACAGCAGGATGGAGAGATCCCCAACTGTAAGTCAGGAAATGAGATGGAGAGATCAGCAGCCACAGAGTATGGCGATACCCCCCACTGCATCGCAGGTGGTAGAGCTCTCACGAACATGCCTGGACGATATCGCATTCCTCATGAGACATCTCAAGCAGAGATATACTTATCAAGCGAACCAATGGCATCAGACTCATGTCCTCAGGAGAGAATGTGTACTCCACTCTGAAGTGGCACAGGCCGATATTTATCTCCATGACATCATGCAGCGAGAAAAGGAGTTGTTGCTAATGAGAGAGGAGAAGTTGTGCTTAACAGAGACGGGAAATAGCTTGCAAGCCATCCTTCACAAGGCTGAAAACCTCCAGAAATATCTCCAGGAGAGATATACTGATCATGACAAACTTCTCTGTCAGAATAAGGTCTTCCAGAGCCATTGTCTCCTAACATCGAAAGAGGCAGAGACTGCTCTTTCCGCCAAGGAGGCCATGGAGAAAGAAAACGAGACAATCCTGCAAGAAAAATACGTACTACAGGAGCAGTTGGAGGCTCTGCAGAGAGACACCGTCCTGCAGAGAGCCGCCACCCAAAAGTATCAGGTGTTAATTCAAAATGCTGAATTTGTTCTTGAAGGCAACCTGGACCAGATGCAATCCCTATTTCAGGAGATTTCCCAACAGGAGCCAAGACAAGAAAAGATAGAGGCTACCCTCCTCCCGGCACAGGAGGTGTTAAAAATTCACCTCCAGCAGTTTGAGGAGGAGTCTTGTCTCTTGGAGAATGAGGAGACCTACAAGGATACCAGTGCAGATGACAGAGAGCAGGTGGTGGCCCTGCAGACAGATGCCATCCTGCAGACAGCCACTGCCCTGAAGGTGCAGGAGTTAAAAACTCCTGCCCTGGAGAAAATAAAGCCTCTGGTGGAGCAGGGGGAACTCCTCACTGACAATGCGGAGCTTTGGGAGCAGAGTGCAAAAAAGATGGCTGATGCCCTCCTCCAGGCAGAGCAGGATCTCATAAGACACCTCCAGCGGTGGCAGGAGGAGAAGGAGAGTCTCCTTATACAACAAGAGGACCTCCTTTGTCAGAATGAAATCCTACAGCGCGAGTGCCTCATCAACGCCGAAAAGGCAGAGGCTGCTGATTCTGTCAAGGAGCTCATGGAGCAAGGAAGGGAGTTTATCCTATTAGAAAAAAGCGTGCTCCTACAGGAGGTGCAGGACCTGCAGAGAGATGTTGCCCTGAAGGATGAGGCATTACAGCGAACTGCCAACATGCTTGGTAATAACTTTCACCTGGTGCAATGCCTCTCTGAGGCGCTTCATCGAGGGGAGCCGAGAAAAGAAAAGATAGCAGCTTCCCTCCTCCAGGCAGAGGAGGTGTTGAGTAGACAGTTCCAGCAGCTCCAGGAGGAGATTTGTCTTATCCTGGACAATGAAGAGTGCTCCATGAATTGCAGAGGAGATGGCAGAAACAGGTATGATCACTGTGTATCTAGTGGCAGATGGAAGAAACAATACACATATATAACTTTGTCTATGTGTCTCAGTGAAATGGCTCAAATAAGTTTGCAGTAATGTCAGAAAATCAGTGTACAGCAGTAGGACGTGTTAAAGTGTATTAACAGTGGAATGACGAGAGTTTTGTACTTTACAGAGTTTCAGCTAAGGGGGAAACAGCCTCAACTGACGAAGAGGAGAAGGAGGAGGCCAGGGCAGGAGCAACCTCCCCTGTTAAAAAGCAGGACGAAAGAATACTTAGCAGTCCAGAACCCTTGGAAGAATGCAGTGTAAGAAGTTTTTGCCCTACAGAAGCACCCTTACCTGCAGAAGAGGAGACGGAGGCCAAGGGAGGACACAAGTGTAAGAAGGGCCGTCTCCGGCGCTTCTTCGCGAGGCTGAGGAGGATCTTCTGCTGCTCTTGTTCCCAAAATGACTAAGTTCCCTCTTGAAAGAGCCATTTTCTCATCAACACTGCTACCACATGACCAACAAAGGCCTTAAAAAAAAAGAAGATAATACAGCCTTAAGAAAAGAAATCATGTGTTCCAGCTTTCACAAGCGTACCAAAAATCACATCCTCTTTTTTATTAGTTCAGAGAAATTGTCACATTTAGGAAACAACCAGTAATGCAGATCTTCCCAAAAGACACCAGCAAACTGACATTCATGAAACACATGCTCTGTTGTTTCAGTGTGTTCACTGCAAAATGAGCCGTTGTTACAGTCTAAACCAAATCCCTGTCTTCAACATTCTCCAGAAGGAGCTATTCCACTGACAAGTGCACTTCTTTTACTTTTGGTCCAATTGGAAACTTAAAGAATCTTGTTCTCAATTTTTCAGCTTTATCTTTGGAGAAATATTGTAAAATTGAGTTTCCGTTGGATGAAAAGGGATGTAATTCGTTGACAAAAACTCTCCAGATTGTGGTGTTGGGCAATTTTAGACCGATGAGATCATGTCCATACAGCCAAGGTTTAGGAAGGTGTTCTTCTACATTACTTTGATACAAGTTATAAGACATCATTCATGATTATAGTGTGGGACTGCTTTGATAACAGTACCACATTGTTTTCAGTCATTTCAATTACATTTTGAATAAAAATTCTCTTAAGATATAACATTTCCTGTATTTTCCATTAAGTGCACTACAGACCACAATACTTTCTCAAGCCCTTTTTATAAAACAAGAATTTATTTCTGAATACCACATAACTGCAATTCCACAATGGCGTGGTATGGGGACTAAAATTATGCTTGTAGATCATTTTCCAATATAGTAACATCTGTTGATGAAACGTGGATAATTTGACAGATGTGATTATGACCTTCAAAAACTCCCTAAGAAGAAGGTTGATGCCTCCAAGTTTCAGGAAAATTTGGTTTGGGATATGGAATCATAAGCTGTTTTCATTTTTCACAAAGGACCTTAACCAATTTATTTTGATAGAACCATTAACACATTCAGTGTCGATGGCTTTTAGCCCTCCTCCCTCATAATCTGTACCCATAATTCCTTTTCTAATACAGTGTGTTGCTCTTTTCCAGATATAATTACAGTTGACCTGCTTTGTTGCTTTCATTGCATTCTTGGGGAGTGGCATTGAGTAAGCTGGGTACATGAATCTTGAAATGCACTCCGTTTGTGTGAGAAAAAAATCGGCCAATAATAGAGGCCTTTTCAGGACCACGAATTTAGTTAAGATTTACATTTATCTAGATTATTCCAAATGTTGAGATTATCCAGTGTGTTATCCTTTGTAATGTGTAGTATAGTTGATTTAACAGGGACATTATGATTTGTTGTCAGAGCAGAAGTATGAATTGGAAGTTATTCACATTTTTTAAGGTTTAATCTTAAAATGAGCGTGTGGACCGGTGTGGTTAGATGGCAAAAAGAAAAAAGAAACTGCACGGCGAGGTCATGTACCGTGCTGTGTCCTGAATTTTGTTAATGTAAAAACAAGAAAAACGATTTGTTCCTGGGAAGAAAATAAAGTTGCTAGAACTACAACGGACTGTGTGTCGCCTTCATTTGGTGGGTGCAACATAAATTTGGTGTTTCCAACCGGTTTGTAACAAAGTTCAGGACATTTGCTGACCAACTAACTGAAGAACAAAACCAAGAGGACGGTGTTTGCAGTGACAAGCTGAACATTCAAGTACACGGCAACGGACGAGAGCAACAGCAGAGATGTGAGACTGAGTACTTAACTATCTAGCAAAGTGTCACCTGAGTGGGAAGCTACATTAGTGGAGATACAAGGAAAATTACCCACACTTTCCGTGGAGGAACTGAATTGCCACATATGCTCAATGATAAACATGGAGGTTAACAAGAATAACATTCACATCGCTCATTGAGGAGACTTATCATGCAACTATTGGAGGGTGATGATGTCATTTCGCTTGAGGATGAGGGACTGTCGCTATTGTTAGAAGTTAACCAAAAAAATCGATACTCTGAAAGGCAAGTGTTTTAAGTGATGAGGACGGCAATTCCAATCAAATGGTATTCAATGTTAATATTGTTGATCATTACTTCTACTTTTATATCCATTTTACAATTTCCAAATAACATAAACTTAGTTTTGTTTAGATTTGATGATAATTTGTTTCTGTCAAACCACATTTTTAACTTTTTCCTTCCAGCTGTGAGCAACTTCAAAAGCTCCTGTAAATTCTCCCTGGAACAAAAAATTTGTCATCAGCAAAACTGGATTTCAATAGACTTGATACCTTACATATGTCATTGATAAACAGAACAAACAGTTAAGGGCCTAATACTGACCCCAGTGGGACTCCACAAGTAATGTCCATGCATGTTGCTTTGTAGTCACTGTTCTGCACAACCTGTGTTTCCCACATAACTTTTCAGCCAATTCAGCCCCACCCCATGACACCATACCTTATCATTTTATTAAGTACTATTTCATGGTCAATTTTATCAAACTTTTTTAAAAATCTATAAATACTCCCGCTGTATACTTCTTGTTATCAATACACTAGTTATTTTTTCTATTAGCTCCATTAATGCCATAGATGTCGATCTTTTTGATCAGAGCCCATACTGACTGTCTCGACAACAATTTATCTTTCTCAATAAAATTATTAAACCTTGCAGCATAGTTTTTCGAAAATCTTACAGAACTGGGAAAGTAAGGACACAGGCCTGTGATTGGTAAAGTGATGTCTTTCCCCAGCTTTTTATAATGGGATAACTTTAGCAATTTTCATATTGCATGGAAATGTATCAGTTTTGAAAGACAAGTTGCAGATGTAAGTCAGTGGGTTTATAAAACCATCAATGACTTTCTTAACAAAAGTCATGTAAATTCCATTTGTCAGTCGATGTTTACTCTTGTTAACAATATCAATGATTTCTTTTCCTTCTACAGCTCTCAGCAAGTTTGAACTTTGAATTCTATCCCCATAATACTCAATAGCCCCCGCCTCTTGGCTGTGGGTCATCGATTTCTTCTGCCAGTTTTGGTCCTACACTTACAAAAAATGTTAGACCCATTTACCACATCCTTCATATTGTTTACAGTTTTATCATTGTCTATGAAATACTGAGGGTAACTGGTGTTTGTTGATCCATTTCTACTACTACTACTACTACTACTACTACTACTTTTGGGTGCTCCCGTTAGGGGTCGCCACAGTGGATCATCTGTTTCCATTTCTTCCTGTCCTCTGCATCTTCCTCTGTCATGCCAGCCACACATCCATAGAGCATCCCAGCAGAGACTCACCCCATCAGGTCACAGATGCAGAACCCTTAAATGGAGCAGAGATGTCTTTGGCAGAAGGTTTGTCCTTTCTGCCATAGCAGCACTAGAGCCAGATTTATCTGTGGGTGTGATACATGTACTATATGTGCTGGGATACAGGCGGGGAATGAATGTTATGTTTATATATCTGTACACATATCTGTATGTTGAGGTGTGGTTATCTGTTTCTGTGCATGCACTATCTATCTATCTATCTATCTATCTATCTATCTATCTATCTATCTATCTATCTATCTATCTATCTATCTATCTATCTATCTATCTATCTACTAGTAAATGCATTGTAAGACACTCTGGATAAGCGTGAATTTTAAATGTAAATATACAGTACTGTGGCATAGGCAGAAATCAAAGTATGGGTGGGTACAGAGAAAATCAGGTGGGCCTAGCTGGTCCAGGACCAATCACACTTAATAGGCTCTGAAACGCAAATTTTCACCAAAATAGGCAATTACAACTATACTTGCCTGAATGCAACACATTGTAATCATACAAGACTTAAACATCATCAGAGGTAATGTTACAAGCACCAAGAACAACATTAACAGCATCACACAGCCTGGCACGGTGGCCACACACACACACACACACACACAGCTGACAGACACAACAGCGTCGTTAATGATGCATCTTTTAACCTTAGTGCACGTTCTCTTGAGCATCAACTTTATTACCATATATGGTATTTCGAAGTGGTCACGTGGGAAATACCATATATGGTATTTCGAACGTGGTCACGTGGGAAATACCATATATGGTATTTCGAACGTGGACACGTGGGACATACCATATATGGTATTTCGAACGTGGTCACGTGGGACATACCATATATGGTATTTCGAACGTGGTCACGTGGGAATCAGTGAATTCGTCACGGTTTAGGGTTTATAAGAGCGCGCAGCAGCCGCGGCAGTCATTCGATTGTTTGACCTCGGAGAGAACGCATCGACTCAGAGTCACACACAGCGAAGTGAGAAAAGAAAGAAGTACAAGACAACACACACGAGAGCTGGACTGAACCACAAGTCCCATCAGCAGGAAGGCAACCAGCAGGTAGAAATACACCAAGCCAGACAGGTGAGGGTCCAAGTCAGACAGACAGTTCTTGTACTAACAGACTTAAGTGTTTGCCACTGATATGTTAAGCAGATAGAAACACGTTTAATCATCACACATTTAATCGCTATTAAGAGGCTAGGGAAAATATCATGGAATTTTTTTTTTTACCTTCAACCGAACCATGTATATACCCCAGCGTGGAATACGAAAGGAAGGCACTGGCCTGCCTTCACCACTATCCGCCATGAAATACCTGTTTTAAGGATTTTGTCTTGAGAACATCGGCTATTCAAACCCTCCAAAACTCTTCTAAAACGTGTAAACAGCTGACGTCCTTCTCTTGTATTCACTTCACAAAGAATTAAAACGTCAGCTAGATTTCCCCCCCTTCGTTTGGCTGCGATATTCGGGCGATTTGCGTCACTTTTCGAAGCGAGTGACGTCATCCACGGGGACTGCCAATGGCCCAACATCCCGAAACCCCAACAGCACGACAAATGTCCCACCGGACCAAAAGCCCACCGCTCCGAAAACGCCACGCTGCCCGTGTGGCGTTTTTTTGTTTTTTGTTTTGCCCTTAAAATCTTAGTGTAGTTTGACGCGCAAACGCGAAGATACCGTTTAATAGTGTAAACTACTAATAAGACACGTTAGCCCCCTAGCTAACGGGTCTGACCCCTATAGCCGAGCGGTTAGTGACGTCGCCTTGTGGTGCAGTACACCCCGTTTCGAATCCGGCACCGGGCAAGAAAATAACCGCTTACATTGGTGGCAGCGGTGGGACCCGGAAGTGTGCAGATCCTCAGAAGTCTCTTCGGAGCGCGGGAATAACAAAGCGCGAGGGCGCGCTTCCGGGGATGGTGACGAGTGTAAACTAGTAATAAGACCCGTTAGCCCCTAGCTAACGGGTCTGACCCTTTAGCCGAGCGGGCGTTGGTAAACATCGGATCACAAAGAGCCACGCATATCAATAGCTCTGACAACGACTCCTAGAGGATAAATTCTGAGTCTCATCACCAGCCAGTCAGACTAGCTTGGTCTAGTCAGAAAGGCACGAACTGAGGAAGCCTCTTGGATGAGAGGCGAAACGTCTTCACGGATATATACCAAGTCCAGTTGCACTTGATTCAACTCTTTTAGATAACCATGACTCGGATGAATGAGAACCTTCACACACATATGACTGCGAGCCTCTTAAACAATAACGAAAAACAATTCTGACTGGTAAAGGCAAACTGACCTTACAATAAATGAATGTTAATCTATGTAAAGAATGAATGGAATTATTCTGCTGCGCCATTTCAGTTGGATGACACCAGTGATGACAACATATAGGCCTGATGGGAAATGTGATTGTAATTTTCAGTCAAATGCTCACAGTTGAATAGGTTCATTGAATCGTATTTTAGCAAGGAGGACTTTCTTGTTTTTAAGTGCCAGTCTAGATGTTGGATTAAGCTAATTTTGTTTTATGAAAATCCTAGGAAATTTGGCTTCCCCATACAGCGCCACCTATGCAGATAATTATTGATATTTACCATCTGTTGTATAGCAAACATAGTGAACATCACTGTCCTCATTATGTAACAAAAATAAAAGCAATTTTGACAAAAGTTTAAAATTTTAACTGATCCTGTTCTGTATTACAGTGTCCAATTACAGAAGAGAGGGACAGCAGGATGGAGAGATCCCCAACTGTAAGTCAGGAAATGAGATGGAGAGATCAGCAGCCACAGAGTATGGCGATACCCCCTACTGCATTGCAGGTGGCAGAGCTCTCACGAACATGCCTGGACGATATCGCATTCCTCCAGAGACATCTCAAGCAGAGATCTACTTATCAAGCGAACCAATGGCATCAGACTCATGTCCTCAGGAGAGAATGTATACTCCACTCTGAAGTGGCACAGGCGGATATTTATCTCCATGATATCATGCAGCGTGAAGAGGAGTTGTTGCTAATGAGAGAGGAGAAGTTGTGCTTAACAGAGATGGGAAATCGCTTGCAAGCCATCCTGCACAAGGCTGCAAACCTCCAGAAATATCTCCAGGAGAGATATACTGATCATGACAAACTTCTCTGTCAGAATAAGATCTTCCAGAGCCATTGTCTCCTAACATCGAAAGAGGCAGAGACTGCTCTTTCCGCCAAGGAGGCCATGGAGCAAGAAAACGAGACAATCCTGCAAGAAAAATACGTACTACAGGAGCAGTTGGAGGCTCTGCAGAGAGACACCGTCCTGCAGAGAGCCGCCACCCAAAAGTATCAGGTGTTAATTCAAAACGCTGAATTTGTTCTTGAAGGCAACCTGGACCAGATGCAATGCCTCTTTCAGGAGATTTGCCAACAGGAGCCAAGACAAGAAAAGATAGAGGCTACCCTCCTCCAGGCACAGGAGGTGTTAAAAATTCCCCTCCAGCAGTTTGAGGAGGAGTCTTGTCTCTTGGAGAATGAGGAGACCTACAAGGATACCAGTGCAGATGACAGAGAGCAGGTGGTGGCCCTGCAGACAGATGCCATCCTGCAGACAGCCACTGCCCTGAAGGTGCAGGAGTTAAAAACTCCTGCCCTGGAGAAAATAAAGCCTCTGGTGGAGCAGGGGGAACTCCTCACTGACAATGCAGAGCTTTGGGAGCAGAGTGCAAAAAAGATGGCTGATGCCCTAGTCCAGGCAGAGCAGGATTTCAAAAGACACCTCCAGCGGTGGCAGGAGGAGAAGGAGAGTCTCCTTATACAACAAGAGGACCTCCTTTGTCAGAATGAAATCCTACAGCGCGAGTGCCTCATCAACGCTGAAAAGGCAGAGGCTGCTGATTCTGTCAAGGAGCTCATGGAGCAAGGAAGGGAGTTTATCCTATTAGAAAAAAGCGTGCTCCTACAGGAGGTGCAGGACCTGCAGAGAGACGTTGCCCTGAAGGATGAGGCATTACAGCGAACTGCCAACATGCTTGGTAATAACTCTCACCTGGTGCAATGCCTCTCTGAGGCGCTTCATCGAGGGGAGCCGAGAAAAGAAAAGATAGCAGCTTCCCTCCTCCAGGCAGAGGAGGTGTTGAGTAGACAGTTCCAGCAGCTCCAGGAGGAGATTTGTCTTATCTTGGACAATGAAGAGTGCTCCATGAATGGCAGAGGAGATGGCAGAGACAGGTATGATCACTGTGTATCTAGTGGCAGATGGAAGAAACAATGCACATGTAACTTTTTCTATGTGTCTCAGTGAAATGGCTCAAATAAGTTTGCAGTAATGTCAGAAAATCAGTTTACAGCAGTAGGACGTGTTAAAGTGTATTAACAGTAGAATGACAAGAGTTTTGTACTTTACAGAGTTTCAGCTAAGGGGGAAACAGCCTCAACTGATGAAGAGGAGAAGGAGGAGGCCAGGGCAGGAGCAACCTCCCCTGTTAAAAAGGAGGACGAAAGAATACTTCGCAGTCCAGACCCCTCGGAAGAATGCAGTGTAAGAAGTTTTTGCCCTACAGAAGCACCCTTACCTGCAGAAGAGGAGACGGAGGCCAAGGGAGGACACAAGTGTAAGAAGGGCCGTCTCCGGCGCTTCTTCACCAGGCTGAGGAGGATCTTCTGCTGCTCTTGTTCCCAAAATGACTAAGTTCCCTCTTGAAAGAGCCATTTTCGCATCAACGCTGCTACCACATGACCAACAAAGGCCTTAAAAAAAAGAAGATAATACAGCCTTAGGAAAAGAAATACGGCCTTAAAATATGGCCTTAAACATACAACCTTAAAAAATAAAATGTCGTGTCTCATTCATTTTTTTGTTGTTATTGTTATCGGTCATTTATGATACTTAAAACGGAGGATAAACTGACATTACAGGGAGATTAGCACACCAAGTGCGTCTTGTATACTTGTATGAGGTGTGTGTACATGCATATATACTTTGACTAACATATGCTTGCAATGTTACCAGTGAAAATAATCACAGAACAAATGCAGTCGATGTGAGTATCTTCAGGACTGTAGCTTTGATTTTATGTTGTGTTATTCAGCTATTATGTTCACTACTAAATGCAACCCAGAGCATTTCAAACCACGAGATATTCTTGGCTTGGTGGTCCTGTATTACTAAGGACCCCCTTTTTTAAACAGTGTGGGTATTGAGTGATTGTGTCCCCCGAAAGGCTCTACATACACCACAGGTTCAATGAATGCTCTTTTATTTGCACACCGAACTGAACTACCCAAATACCAACACTGGCTGGAGGCCATTAACCGCCACAAGAGTTGGGCTATGGTGGCCACCACACCAGCCAGCCCCCAACATTGTCCCAGTCACGCAATAACTGAAAACCACACAACACAACCACAATAACCAAAACATGAACACATCACTAAAACGGTTTTAACATAAACCTTAACAGTCCCATGAGCTATGCCCCCCCCCCAGCACAGAAGCGCCGAGAGAGTGACCGGTCTCCCCCGGTTGCTGCAGTATTATTTCCATAAGCTGTTTTTGTTGACGTTATTCGACCCCGGAGAAGCGGCTGATGATGAGATGAGATGTTTTCGTTTCAACCTGGACTCAGGAAGTATCCCAAAGCAACAGAGAAAGAATATTTTACATTTATTTACATTTTCATATATTTACTTCACTGCCACTTTACACTCCATCCATGAATACATGGTTTTCTGTCTGTTTATCAGTCAGTCTGTCTGTTTATTTGTCTCTGTATCTTTTGCTATTCAACGATTGTCCTTCGTACGTTGAGCTGAGTGGCAGCACGGTGGCGCAGTGGTTAGTGCAGTCGCCTCACAAGAAAGAAGGTCCTAGGTTCGAGTCTCGGGGTAGTCCAACCTTGGGTGTCATCCTGGGTCATCCTCTATGTGGAGTTTGCATGTTCTCCCTGTGTCAGCCTGGGTTTCCTCCAGGTGCTCCGGTTTCCTCCCACAGTCCAAAGACATGTAGGTCAGGTGAATCGGCCGTACTAAATCGTCCCTAGGTGTGAATGTGTGTGTCGGCCTGGCAGCCTGTCCAGGGGGTCATCAAGAAGCAATCCGCATCTCCCACTCCGCAAGCGACAACGTTGACCAGTCGACTAAAGAGTCCGACCCGTTAGTCAAGGACCAACGTGTCTACTTATCCATGCACGTTACACTACCGCCCTCCTTCGGGAAGCGCGTCCCCACGTTTCAGCATATCAACTCCCTCACGCCTCTGGGCGTACGCGCTTCCGATGACCTCACGGTCTCACCATCCTACTTCTGACACCAATGTAGCGAATTCAGGGGGGCAGCCCGGGAACCGCCACAACCAGGACGCGAACCCGTGTCTCCCGTTCGCAAGCGACAACGTTAACCAGTCGACTAAAGGGTCCGACCCGTTAGTCAAGGACCAACGTGTCTACTTATCCATGAACGTTACAGTATTGTAGCGAATTCGAGGGGCAGTCTGGGAGACCGTCGCCACAGCGAACCCGTACCCGTATCTCCAACTCCGAAAGCGACAACGTAAACCAGTCGACTAAAGGATCCAACCCGTTAGTCAAGGGCCAACGTGTCTACTTATCCATGCACGTTACAGTATTGTAGCGATCACGATGACTAGACTCGCAAGTCCTTGGCTAACGGGTCGGACCCTTTAGTCGACAGTTGAGCGTTCGCGTCTCGCTGCGGCGCCCCCAAATTCGCTACACTCGTATCAGAAGTGGGATGGTGAGACTGTGAGGCCATCGGAGGCGCGTGAACCCAGAGGCGTGAGGAAGTTGGCATGCTGAAGCGCGGGGACGCTCTTCCCGAAGGAGGGTTGGGGGGTGGTGTAACTGTAGTAACTTGAACGACACGCGTACTTTATAATAAGAACGCTTTACTGAACTGAATGGGACCAATACATAGCCGAATTGCGGTGCACTAACAATCTACAAGTCCTAACATGGCACACACCAATAGACTGACGGACACAACTAATGTACTTCCTGTGCAACGTCCTAAATTGGTCCGGGTACCGCATAAAAGGATGATAATAAAACTAATCATGTTTAACTCATTCCAACACTTACAACAGTAACGATCACGGATGCATAGACTCGCTAGCCCTTGGCTAACGGGTTGGACTCTTTAGTTGACTGGTTAGCGCAGCGACCCGGGCTCGCTTCCCGACTGCGACAGATTCCCGGCTGCCCCC
Source organism: Lampris incognitus (assembly GCF_029633865.1). Classification (NCBI taxonomy): domain Eukaryota; kingdom Metazoa; phylum Chordata; class Actinopteri; order Lampriformes; family Lampridae; genus Lampris; species Lampris incognitus. The sequence continues at coordinate 13,268,605 of NC_079225.1, read as the reverse complement.
TGAATTCGCCACATTGGTGTCAGAAGTGGTATTGTGAGGCCATCGGAAGCGCGTGCGCCCAGAGGCGTGAGGGAGCTGGTTTGCTGAAGTGAGGGGACGTGCTTCCTGAAAGACAGGGGTAGTGTAACGATCACGAATGACTAGACTCGCTAGCCCTTAGCTAACGGGTCGGACCCTTTAGCGCAGTCGCCCGTGGTGCAGGCGACCCGGATTCGCGTCTCGGCTAGCTGAAGAAAATAAAGTTGCTAGAACTACAACGGACTGTGTCGCCTTCATTTGGTGGGTGCAAAATAAATTTGGTGTTTCCACCCGGTTTGTAACAAAGTTCAGGACATTTGCTGACCAACTAACTGAAGAACAAAACCAAGAGGACGGTGTTTGCAGTGACAAGCTGAACATTCAAGTACACGGCAACGGACGAGAGCAACAGCAGAGATGTGAGATTGAGTACTTAACTATCTAGCAAAGTGTCACCTGAGTGGGAAGCTACATTAGTGGAGATACAAGGAAAATTACCAACACTTTCCGTGGAGGAACTGAATTGCCACATGTGCTCAATGATAAACATGGAGGTTAACAAGAATAACATTCACCTCGTCCATTGAGGAGACATGTCATGCAACTATTGGAGGGTGATGATGTCATTTCGCTTGAGGATGAGGGACTGTCGCTATTGTTAGAAGTTAACCAAAAAATCGATACTCTGAAAGGCAAGTGTTTTAAGTGATGAGGACGGCAATTCCAATCACATGGTATTCAATGTTAATATTGTTGATCATTACTTCTACTTTTATATCCATTTTACAATTTCCAAATAACATAAACTTAGTTTTGTTTAGATGTGATGATAATTTGTTTCTGTCAAACCACATTTTTAACTTTTTCATTCCAGCTGTGAGCAACTCCAAAAGCTCCTGTAAATTCTCCCTGGAACAAAAAATGTTGTGTCATCAGCAAAACTGAATTTCAATAGACTTGATACCTTACATATGTCATTGATAAACAGAACAAACAGTTAAGGGCCTAATACTGACCCCAGTGGGACTCCACAAGTAATGTCCATGCATGTTGCTTTGTAGTCACTGTTCTGCACAAACTGTCTGTTTCCCACATAACTTTTCAGCTAATTCAGCCCCACCCCATGACACCATACCTTATCATTTTATTAAGTACTATTTCATGGTCAATTGTATCAAACTTTTTAAAAAATCTATAAATACTCCCGCTGTATACTTCTTGTTATCAATACACTAGTTATTTCTTCTATTAGCTCCATTAATGCCATAGATGTCGATCTTTTTGATCAGAGCCCATACTGACTGTCTTGACAACAATTTATCTTTCTCAATAAAATTATCAAACCTTGCAGTATAGAGTTTTTCGAAAATCTTACAGAACTGGGAAAGTAAGGACACAGGCCTGTGATTGGTAAAGTGATGTCTTTCCCCAGCTTTATATCGTGGGATAACTTTAGCAATTTTCATATTGCATGGAAATGTACCAGTTTCGAAAGACAAGTTGCAGATGTAAGTCAGTGGGTTTATAAAACCATCAATGACTTTCTTAACAAAAGTCATGTAAATTCCATTTGTCAGTCGATGTTTACTCTTGTTAACAATATCAATGATTTCCTTTCCTTCTACAGCTCTCAGCAAGTTTGAACTTTGAATTCTATCCCCATAATACTCAATAGCCCCCACCTCTTGGCTGTGGATCATCGATTTCTTCTGCCAGTTTTGGTCCTACACTTACAAAAAATTAGTTAGACCCATTTACCACATCATTCATATTGTTTACAGTTTTATCATTGTCTATGAAATACTGAGGGTAACTGGTGTTTGTTGATCCATTTCTACTACTACTACTACTACTACTACTACTACTACTACTACTACTTTTGGGTGCTCCCGTTAGGGGTCGCCACAGTGGATCTTCTGTTTCCATTTCTTCCTGTCCTCTGCATCTCCCTCTGTCATGCCAGCCACACATCCATAAAGCATCCCAGCAGAGACTCACCCCATCAGGTCACAGATGCAGAACCCTTAAATGGAGCAGAGATCTCTTTGGCAGAAGGTTTGTCCTTTCTGCCATAGCAGCACTAGAGTCAGATTTATCTGTGGGTGTGATACATGTACTATATGTGCTGGGATACAGGCGGGGAATGAATGTTATGTTTATATATCTGTACACATATCTGTATGCTGAGGTGTGGTTATCTGTTTCTGTGCATGCACTGGCTGTGCATGCACTATCTATCTATCTATCTATCTATCTATCTATCTATCTATCTATCTATCTATCTATCTATCTATCTATCTATCTATCTATCTATCTATCTATCTACTAGTAAATGCATTGTAAGACACTCTGGATGAGCGTGAATTTTAAATGTAAATATACAGTACTGTGGCATAGGCAGAAATCACAGTATGGGTGGGTACAGAGAAACCCAGCCGCTGAGGATGCACAAGCCAGTGCATCCTTAGTGCCGGTCCCAAGCCCGGACAAATGGGGAGGGTTGCGTCAGGAAGGGCATCCGGCGTAGAATCTTTGCCAAATCAAATATGCGGATCATAAATAAGACTTACATACCGGATCGGTCGAGGCCCGGGTTACCAACGACCGCCATCTGTACTGTTAACCAGCAGGGTGTCGGTGGAAGCTATGCTACTGTTGGGCGAAGGAGAAGGAGAGGGGGAAAGCATGTCCAGAGGCAGCTAGAGAGGAGGAAGGGTAGGCATGTGGAGGTGAGAGTTGGAACTTTGAATGTTGGCACTATGACTGGTAAAGGGAGAGAGCTGGCTGACATGATGGAAAGAAGAAAGGTAGGTATACTGTGTGTGCAAGAGACCAGATGGAAGGGGAGTAAGGCCAGGAGTATCGGAGGTGAGTTCAAACTCTTCTACCATGGTGTGAATGGGAGGAGTAACGGGGTAGGGGTAATTCTGAAGGAAGAGTATGTCAAGAGCATGCTGGAGGTGAAGAGAGTGTCAGACAGAGTGATGGGTATGAAGCTGGATATTGAAGGTTTATTGCTGAATGTTATCAGCGCATATGCCCCGCAAGTTGGGTGTGAGATGTATGAAAAAGAAGAATTCTGGAATGAGTTGGACGACATGGTGGAGAGGGTACCCAAGGAGGAGAGAGTGGTGATTGGAGCGGACTTCAATGGACATGTTGGTGAAGGGAACAGGGGTGTTGAGGAGGTGATGGGAAGGTATGGAGTCAAGAAGAGAAATGTGGAAGGACAGATGGTGGTGGATTTTGCGAAAAGGATGGAAATGGCTGTGGTGAATACATATTTCAAGAAGAGGGAGGAACACAGGGTGACGTACAAGAGTGGAGGAAAGTGCACACGGGTGGACTATATCTTATGTAGAAGGCGCCATCTAAAAGGGATTGGAGACTGCAAGGTGGTGACAGGGGAGAACATAGCTAGGCAGCATCGGATGGTGGTCTGTAGGATGACTTTGGAGACCAAGAAGAGGAAGCGAGTGAAGACACAGCCGAAGATCAAATGGTGGAAGTTGAAGAAGGAAGACTGTTGTGTGGAGTTCAGGCAGGAGTTAAGACAGGCACTGGGTGGTAGTGAAGAGTTGCCAGATGGCTGGAAAACCACTGCAGAAATAGTGAGGGAGACAGCTAGGAAGGTGATTGGTGTGTCATCAGGACAGAGGAAGGAAGACAAGGGGACTTGGTGGTGGAATGAGGAAGTACAGCAAATTGTACAAAGGAAAAGGTTGGCAAAGAAGAAGTGGGATAGTAAGAGAGATGAAGAAAGTAGACAGGAGTACAAGGAGATGCAGCGTAAAGCAAAGAGAGAGGTGGCAAAGGCAAAGGAAAAGGCGCATGGTGAGTTGTATGACAGATTAGACACTAAGGAAGGAGAAAAGGACTTGTACCGATTGGCTAGACAGAGGGACCAAGCTGCAAAGGATGTGCAGCAAGTTAGGGCGATCAAGGATAGAGATGGAAATGTGCTGACAAGCGAGGAGAGTGTGCTAAGAAGGTGGAAGGAATACTTTGAGGGGCTGATGAATGAAGAAAATGAGAGCGAGAGAAGGTTGGATGATGTAGGGATAGTGAATCAGGAAGTTCAGCGGATTAGCAAGGAGGAAGTGAGGGCAGCTATGAAGAGGATGAAGAGTGGAAAGGCAGTTGGTCCTGATGACATACCTGTGGAGGCATGGAGATGTTTAGGAGAGATGGCAGTGGAGTTTTTAACTAGATTGTTTAACACAATCCTGGAAAGTGAGAGGATGCCTGAGGAGTGGAGAAGAAGCATACTGGTACCGATTTTCAAGAACAAGGGCGATGTGCAGAACTGTAGCAACTACAGAGGTATAAAGTTGATCAGCCACAGCATGAAGATTTGGGAAAGAGTAATAGAAGCTAGGTTAAGAGGAGAGGTGACGATCAGCGAGCAGCAGTATGGTTTCATGCCACGAAAGAACACCACAGATGCGATGTTTGCTTTGAGAATGTTGATTGAGAAGTATAGAGAAGGCCAGAAAGAGTTGCATTGTGTCTTTGTAGATTTAGAGAAAGCTTATGACAGAGTGCCGAGAGAGGAGGTGTGGTATTGTATGAGGAAGTCAGGAGTTGCAGAGAAGTATGTAGGAGTGGTGCAGGATACGTATGAGGGAAGTGTGACAATGGTGAGGTGTGCTGTTGGAATGGCAAATGGGTTCAAGGTGGAGGTGGGATTACATCAAGGATCGGCTCTTAGCCCTTTCTTGTTTGCAATGGTGATGGACAGGTTGACGGACAAGATCAGGCAGGAGTCTCCATGGACAATGATGTTCTCGGATGACATTGTGATCTGTAGCGAGAGTAGGGTGCAGGTTGAGGAGAGCCTGGAGAGGTGGAGGTATGCACTGGAGAGAAGAGGAATGGAAGTCAGTAGGAGCAAGACGGAATACCTATGCGTGAATGAGAGAGAGGACAGTGGAATGGTCAGGATGCAAGGAGCGGAGGTGACAAAGGCATTTGAGTTTAAATACTTGGGGTCAACTGTCCAAAGTAACGGGGAGTGCAGTAGAGAGGTGAAAAAGAGAGTGCAGCAGGTTGGAGTGGGTGGAGAAGAGTGTCAGGAGTGATTTGCGACAGAAGGGTACCAGCAAGAGTTAAAGGGAAGGTTTACAAGATGGTTGTGAGACCAGCTATGTTATATGGTTTGGAGACAGTGGCACTGACGAAAAGACAGGAGGCGGAGCTGGAGGTGGCAGAGTTGAAGATGCTAAGATTTTCACTGGGAGTAACGAAGAAGGACAGGATTAGGAACGATTATATTAGAGGGACCGCTCAGGTTGGATGGTTTGGAGACAAAGCAAGAGAGGCAAGATTGAGATGGCTTGGACATGTGTGGAGGAGAGATGCTGAGTATATTGGGAGAAGGATGCTAAATATGGAGCTGCCAGGGAAGAGGAGAAGAGGAAGGCCAAAGAGGAGGTTTAAGGATGTGGTGAGGGAAGACATGCAGGTGGCTGGTGTGACAGAGGAAGACGCAGAGGACAGGAAGAAATGGAAACGGATGATCCGCTGTGGCGACCCCTAACGGGAGCAGCCGAAAGTAGTAGTAGGTGGGTACAGAGAAAATCAGGTGGGCCTAGCCCGTCCAGGACCAATCACACTTAATAGGCTCTGAAACGCAAATTTTAACCAAAATAGGCAATTACAACTATACTTGCCTGAATGCAACACATTGTAATCATACAAGGCTTAAACATCATCAGAGGTAATGTTACAAACACCAAGACCAACATTAACAGCATCACACAGCCTGGCACGGTGGCCACACACACACACACACACACACACACACACACACACACACACTCACAGCTGACAGACACAACAGCGTCGTTAATGATGCATCTTTTAACCTTAGTGAACGTTCTCTTGAACATCAACTTTATTACCATATATGGTATTTCGAACGTGGTCAGGTGGGACATACCATATATGGTATTTCGAACGTGGTCACGTGGGAAATACCATATATGGTATTTCAAACGTGGACACGTGGGACATACCATATATGGTATTTCGAACGTGGTCACGTGGGAATTACCATATATGGTATTTCGAACGTGGTCACGTGGGAATCGGTGAATTCGTCACGGTTTAGGGTTTATAAGAGCGCGCAGCAGCCGCGGCAGTCATTCGATTGTTTGACCTCGGAGAGAACGCATCGACTCAGAGTCACACACAGCGAAGTGAGAAAAGAACGAAGTACAAGACAACACACATGACAGCTGGTCTGAACCACAAGTCCCATCAGCAGGAAGGCAACCAGCAGGTGGAAATACACCAAGCCAGACAGGTGAGGGTCCAAGTCAGACAGACGGTTCTTGTACTAACAGACTTAAGTGTTTGCCACTGATATGTTAAGCAGATAGAAACACGTTTAATCATCACACATTTAATCGCTATTAAGAGGCTAGGGAAAATATCATGGAATTTTTTTTTTCCTTCAACCAAACCATGTATATACCCCAGCGTGGAATACGAAAGGAAGGCATTGGCCTGCCTTCACCACTATCCACCATGAAATATCTGTTTTAAGGATTGTGTCTTGAGAACATCGGCTATTCAAACCCTCCAAAACTCTTCTAAAAAGTGTAAACAGCTGACGTCCTTCTCTTGTATTCACTTCACAAAGAATTAAAACGTCAGCTAGATTTCCCCTCTTCGTTTGGCTGCGATATTCGGGCGATTTGCGTCACTTTTCGAAGCGAGTGTCGTCATCCACGGGGACTGCCAATGGTTACGACGGCCCAACGTTTATTTAAAAAAAAAACAAAAAAACAACAACGGCCCAACATCCCGAAACCCCAACAGCACGACAAATGTCCCACCGGACCGAAAGCCCACCCGTCCGACGGCCCGACACCCCAAAAACAAAAGCCCACCGCTCCGAAAACGCCACGCTGCCCGTGTGGTGTTTTTTTGTTTTGCCCTTAAAATCTTAGTGTAGTTTGACGCGCAAACGCGAAGATACCGTTTAATAGTGTAAACTACTAATAAGACACGTTAGCCCCCTAGCTAACGGGTCTGACCCTTGAGCCGAGCGGTTAGTGATGTCGCCTTGTGGCGACGGGCGTTGGTAAACATCGCATCACAAAGAGCCACGCATATCAACAGCTCTGACAACGACTCCTAGAGGATAAATTCTGAGTCTCATCACCAGCCAGTCAGACTAGCTTGGTCTAGTCAGAAAGGCACGAACTGAGGAAGCCTCTTGGATGAGAGGCGAAACGTCTTCACGGATATATACCAAGTCCAGTTGCACTTGATTCAACTCTTTTAGATAACCATGACCTGGATGAATGAGAACCTTCACAGACATGTGACTGTGAGCCTCTTAAGCAATAACGAAAAACAATTCTGACTGGTAAAGGCAAACTGACCTTACAATAAATGAATGTTAATCTATGTAAAGAATGAATGGAATTATTCTGCTGCGCCATTTCAGTTGGATGACACCAGTGATGACAACATATAGGCCTGATGGGAAATGTGATTGTAATTTTGAGTCAAATGCTCACAGTTGAATAGGTTCATTGAATCGTATTTTAGCAAGAAGGACTTTCTTGTTTTTAAGTGCCAGTCTAGATGTTGGATTAAGCTAATTTTGTTTTATGAAAATCCTAGGAAATTTGGCTTCCCCATACAGCGCCACCTATGCAGATAATTATTGATATTTACCATCTGTTGTATAGAAAACATAGTGAACATCACTGTCCTCATTATGTAACAAAAATAAAAGCAATTTTGACAAAAGTTTAAAATTTTAACTGATCCTGTTCTGTATTACAGTGTCCAATTACAGAAGAGAGGGACAGCAGGATGGAGAGATCCCCAACTGTAAGTCAGGAAATGAGATGGAGAGATCAGCAGCCACAGAGTATGGCGATGCACCCCACTGCATTGCAGGTGGTAGAGCTCTCACGAACATGCCTGGACGATATCGCATTCCTCCAGAGACATCTCAAGCAGAGATCTACTTATCAAGCGAACCAATGGCATCAGACTCATGTCCTCAGGAGAGAATGTATACTCCACTCTGAAGTGGCACAGGCCGATATTTATCTCCATGACATCATGCAGCGAGAAGAGGAGTTGTTGCTAATGAGAGAGGAGAAGTTGTGCTTAACAGAGATGGGAAATCGCTTGCAAGCCATCCTGCACAAGGCTGCAAACCTCCAGAAATATCTCCAGGAGAGATATACTGATCATGACAAACTTCTCTGTCAGAGTAAGATCTTCCAGAGCCATTGTCTCCTAACATCGAAAGAGGCAGAGACTGCTCTTTCCGCCAAGGAGGCCATGGAGAAAGAAAACGAGACAATCCTGCAAGAAAAATACGTACTACAGGAGCAGTTGGAGGCTCTGCAGAGAGACACCGTCCTGCAGAGAGCCGCCACCCAAAAGTATCAGGTGTTAATTCAAAACGCTAAATTTGTTCTTGAAGGCAACCTGGACCAGATGCAATCCCTATTTCAGGAGATTTCCCAACAGGAGCCAAGACAAGAAAAGATAGAGGCTACCCTCCTCCAGGCACAGGAGGTGTTAAAAATTCACCTCCAGCAGTTTGAGGAGGAGTCTTGTCTCTTGGAGAATGAGGAGACCTACAAGGATACCAGTGCAGATGACAGAGAGCAGGTGGTGGCCCTGCAGACAGATGCCATCCTGCAGACAGCCACTGCCCTGAAGGTGCAGGAGTTAAAAACTCCTGCCCTGGAGAAAATAAAGCCTCTGGTGGAGCAGGGGGAACTCCTCACTGACAATGCGGAGCTTTGGGAGCAGAGTGCAAAAAAGATGGCTGATGCCCTCCTCCAGGCAGAGCAGGATCTCATAAGACACCTCCAGCGGTGGCAGGAGGAGGAGGAGAGTCTCCTTATACAACAAGAGGACCTCCTTTGTCAGAATGAAATCCTACAGAGCAAGTGCCTCATCAACGCCGAAAAGGCAGAGGCTGCTGATTCTGTCAAGGAGCTCATGAAGCAAGGAAAGGAGTTTATCCTATTAGAAAAAAGCGTGCTCCTACAGCAGGTGCAGGACCTGCAGACAGATGTTGCCCTGAAGGATGAGGCATTACAGCGAACTGCTAACATGCTTGGTAATAACTCTCAACTGGTGCCATGCCTCTCTGAGGCGCTTCATCGAGGGGAGCCGAGAAAAGAAAAGATAGCAGCTTCCCTCCTCCAGGCAGAGGAGTTGTTGAGTAGACAGTTCCAGCAGGTCCAGGAGGAGATTTGTCCTTTTCTTGGACAATGAAGAGTGCTCCATGAATGGCAGAGGAGATGGCAGAGACAGGTAGGATCACTGTGTATCTAGTGGCAGATGGAAGAAACAATGCACATGTAACTTTTTCTATGTGTCTCAGTGAAATGGCTCAAATAAGTTTGCAGTAATGTCAGAAAATCAGTGTACAGCAGTAGGACGTGTTAAAGTGTATTAACAGTAGAATGACAAGAGTTTTGTACTTTACAGAGTTTCAGCTAAGGGGGAAACAGCCTCAACTGACGAAGAGGAGAAGGAGGAGGCCAGGGCAGGAGCAACCTCCTCTGTTAAAAAGGAGGACGAAAGAATACTTAGCAGTCCAGAACCCTTGGAAGAATGCAGTGTAAGAAGTTTTTGCCCTACAGAAGCACCCTTACCTGCAGAAGAGGAGACGGAGGCCAAGGGAGGACACAAGTGTAAGAAGGGCCGTCTCCGGCGCTTCTTCACCAGGCTGAGGAGGATCTTCTGCTGCTCTTGTTCCCAAAATGACTAAGTTCCCTCTTGAAAGAGCCATTTTCTCATCAACACCGCTACCACATGACTAACAAAGGCCTTAAAAAAAGAAGATAATACAGCCTTAAGAAAAGAAATACGGCCATAAAAAAAGAAAGGAAAGAATACGGCCTTAAAATATGGCCTTAAACATACAACCTTAAAAAATAAAATGTCGTGTCTCATTCATTTTTTTGTTGTTATCGGTCATTTATGATACTTAAAACGGAGGATAAACTGACATTACAGGGACATTAGCACACCAAGTGTGTCTTGTATACTTGTATCAGATGTGTGTACATGCATATATACTTTGACTAACATATGTTTACAATGTTACCAATAGAAATAATCACAGAACAAATGCAGTCGATGTGAGTATCTTCAGGACTGTAGCTTTGATTTTATGTTGTGTTATTCAGCTATTATGTTCACTACTAAATGCAACCCAGAGCATTTTAAACCACGAGATATTCTTGGCTTGGTGGTCCTGTATTACTAAGGACCCCCTTTTTTAAACAATGTGGGTATTGAGTGATTGTGTCCCCCGAAAGGCTCTACATACACCACAGGTTCAATGAATGCTCTTTTATTTGCACACCGAACTGAACTACCCAAATACCAACACTGGCTGGAGGCCATTAACCGCCACAAGAGTTGGGCTATGGTGGCCACCACACCAGCCAGCCCCCAACATTGTCCCAGTCACACAATAACTGAAAACCACACAACACAACCACAATAACCAAAACATGAACACATCACTAAAACGGTTTTAACATAAACCTTAACAGTCCCATGAGCTATGCCCCCCCCCCAGCACAGAAGCGCCGAGAGAGTGACCGGTCTCCCCCGGTTGCTGCAGTATTATTTCCATAAGCTGTTTTTGTTGACGTTATTCGACCCCGGAGAAGCGGCTGATGATGAGATGAGATGTTTTCGTTTCAACCTGGACTCAGGAAGTATCCCAAAGCAACAGAGAAAGAATATTTTACATTTATTTACATTTTCATATATTTACTTCACTGCCACTTTACACTCCATCCATGAATACATGGTTTTCTGTCGGTTTATCAGTCAGTCTGTATCTTTTGCTATTCAACGATTGTCCTTCGTACGTTGAGCTGAGTGGCAGCACGGTGGCGCAGTGGTTAGTGCAGTCGCCTCACAAGAAAGAAGGTCCTAGGTTCGAGCCTCGGGGTAGTCCAACCTTGGGTGTCATCCTGGGTCATCCTCTGTGTGGAGTTTGCATGTTCTCCCTGTGTCAGCCTGGGTTTCCTCCAGGTGCTCCGGTTTCCTCCCACAGTCCAAAGACATGTAGGTCAGGTGAATCGGCCGTACTAAATCGTCCCTAGGTGTGAATGTGTGTGTCGGCCTGGCAGCCTGTCCAGGGGGTCATCAAGAAGCGAATCCGCATCTCCTACTCCGCAAGCGACAACGTTGACCAGTCGACTAAAGAGTCCGACCCGTTAGTCAAGGACCAACGTGTCTACTTATCCATGCACGTTACACTACCGCCCTCCTTCGGGAAGCGCGTCCCCACGTTTCAGCATATCAACTCCCTCACGCCCCTGGGCGTACGCGCTTCCGATGACCTCACGGTCTCACCATCCTACTTCTGACACCAATGTAGCGAATTCAGCGGGGCAGCCCGGGAACCGCCACAACCAGGACGCGAACCCGTGTCTCCCGCTCCGCAAGCGACAACGTTAACCAGTCGACTAAAGGGTCCGACCCGTTAGTCAAGGACCAACGTGTCTACTTATCCATGAACGTTACAGTATTGTAGCGAATTCGAGGGGCAGTCTGGGAGACCGTCGCCACAGCGAACCCGTACCCGTATCTCCAACTCCGAAAGCGACAACGTTAACCAGTCGACTAAAGGATCCAACCCGTTAGTCAAGGGCCAACGTGTCTACTTATCCATGCACGTTACAGTATTGTAGCGATCACGATGACTAGACTCGCAAGTCCTTGGCTAACGGGTCGGACCCTTTAGTCGACTGTTGAGCGTTCGCGTCTCGCTGCGGCGCCCCCGAATTCGCTACACTCGTATCAGAAGTGGGATGGTGAGACTGTGAGGCCATCGGAGGCGCGTGAACCCAGAGGCGTGAGGAAGTTGGCATGCTGAAGCGCGGGGACGCGCTTCCCGAAGGAGGGTTGGGGGGTGGTGTAACTGTAGTAACTTGAACGACACGCGTACTTTATAATAAGAACGCTTTACTGAACTGAATGGGACCAATACATAGCCGAATTGCGGTGCACTAACAACCCACAAGCCCTAACATGGCACACACCAATAGACTGACGGACACAACTAATGTACTTCCTGTGCAACGTCCTAAAATGGTCCGGGTACCGCATAAAAGGATAATAATAAAACTAATCATGTTTAACTCATTACAACACTTACAACAGTAACGATTACGGATGCATAGACTCGCTAGCCCTTGGCTAACGGGTTGGACTCTTTAGTTGACTGGTTAGCGCAGCGACCCGGGTTCGCTTCCCGACTGCGGCAGATTCCCGGCTGCCCCCTGAATTCGCCACATTGGTGTCAGAAGTGGTATTGTGAGGCCATCGGAAGCGCGTGCGCCCAGAGGCGTGAGGGAGCTGGTTTGCTGAAGTGCGGGGACGTGCTTCCTGAAAGACAGGGGTAGTGTAACGATCACGAATGACTAGACTCGCTAGCCCTTAGCTAACGGGTCGGACCCTTTAGCGCAGGCGGCCCGGATTCGCGTCTCGGCTAGCTGAAGAAAATAAAGTTGCTAGAACTACAACGGACTGTGTGTCGCCTTCATTTGGTGGGTGCAACATAAATTTGGTGTTTCCACCCGGTTTGTAACAAAGTTCAGGACATTTGCTGACCAACTAACTGAAGAACAAAACCAAGAGGACGGTATTGGCAGTGACAAGCTGAACATTCAAGTACACGGCAACGGACGAGAGCAACAGCAGAGATGTGAGATTGAGTACTTAACTATCTAGCAAAGTGTCACCTGAGTGGGAGGCTACATTAGTGGAGATACAAGGAAAATTACCGACACTTTCCGTGGAGGAACTGAATTGCCACATGTGCTCAATGATAAACATGGAGGTTAACAAGAATAACATTCACATCGCTCATTGAGGAGACTTATCATGCAACTATTGGAGGGTGATGATGTCATTTCGCTTGAGGATGAGGGACTGTCTCTATTGTTAGAAGTTAACCAAAAAATCGATACTCTGAAAGGCAAGTGTTTTAAGTGATGAGGACGGCAATTCCAATCACATGGTATTCCATGTTAATATTGTTGATCATTACTTCTACTTTTATATCCATTTTACAATTTCCAAATAACATAAACTTAGTTTTGTTTAGATTTGATGATAATTTGTTTCTGTCAAACCACATGTTTAACTTTTTCATTCCAGCTGTGAGCAACTCCAAAAGCTCCTGTAAATTCTCCCTGGAACAAAAAATGTTGTGTCATCAGCAAAACTGAATTTCAATAGACTTGATACCTTACATATGTCATTGATAAACAGAACAAACAGTTAAGGGCCTAATACTGACCCCAGTAGGACTCCACAAGTAATGTCCATGTATGTCGCTTTGTAGTCACTGTTCTGCACAAACTGTCTGTTTCCCACATAACTTTTCAGCCAATTCAGCCCCACCCCATGACAAAAAACCCTATCATTTTATTAAGTACTATTTCATGGTCAATCGTATCAAACTTTTTTTAAAAATCTATAAATACTCCCACTGTATACTTCTTGTTATCAATACACTAGTTATTTCTTCTATTGCCATAGATGTCGATCTTTTTGATCAGAGCCCATACTGACTGTCTCGACAACAATTTATCTGTCTCAATAAAATTATTAAACCTTGCAGTATAGAGTTTTTCGGAAATCTTACAGAACTGGGAAAGTAAGGACACAGGCCTGTGATTGGTAAAGTGATGTCTTTCCCCAGCTTTATATCGTGGGATAGCTTTAGCAATTTTCATATTGCATGGAAATGTATCAGTTTTGAAAGACAAGTTGCAGATGTAAGTCAGTGGGTTTATAAAACCATCAATGACTTTCTTAACAAAAGTCATGTAAATTCCATTTGTCAGTCGATGTTTACTCTTGTTAACAATATCAATGATTTCTTTTCCTTCTACACCTCTCAGCAAGTTTGAACTTTGAATTCTATCCCCATAATACTCAATAGCCCCCACCTCTTGGCTGTGGGTCATCGATTTCTTCTGCCAGTTTTGGTCCTACACTTACAAAAAATTTGTTAGACCCATTTACCACATCATTCATATTGTTTACAGTTTTATCATTGTCTATGAAATACTGAGGGTAACTGGTGTTTGTTGATCCATTTCTACTACTACTACTACTACTACTTTTGGGTGCTCCCGTTAGGGGTCGCCACAGTGGATCTTCTGTTTCCATTTCTTCCTGTCCTCTGCATCTTCCTCTGTCATGCCAGCCACACATCCATAAAGCATCCCAGCAGAGACTCACCCCATCAGGTCACAGATGCAGAACCCTTAAATGGAGCAGAGATCTCTTTGGCAGAAGGTTTGTCCTTTCTGCCATAGCAGCACTAGAGTCAGATTTATCTGTGGGTGTGATACGTGTACTATATGTGCTGGGATACAGGCGGGGAATGAATGTTATGTTTATATATCTGTACACATATCTGTATGCTGAGGTGTGGTTATCTGTTTCTGTGCATGCACTGGCTGTGCATGCACTATCTATCTATCTATCTATCTATCTATCTATCTATCTATCTATCTATCTATCTATCTATCTATCTATCTATCTATCTATCTACTAGTAAATGCATTGTAAGACACTCTGGATGAGCGTGAATTTTAAATGTAAATATACAGTACTGTGGCATAGGCAGAAATCACAGTATGGGTGGGTACAGAGAAACCCAGCCGCTGATGATGCACAAGCCAGTGCATCCTTAGTGCCGGTCCCAAGCCCGGACAAATGGGGAGGGTTGCGTCAGGAAGGGCATCCGGCGTAAAATCTTTGCCAAATCAAATATGCGGATCATAAATAAGACTTACATACCGGATCGGTCGAGGCCCGGGTTACCAACGACCGCCACCTGTACTGTTAACCAGCAGGGTGTCGGTGGAAGCTATGCTACTGTTGGGCGAAGGAGAAGGAGAGGGGGAAAGCATGTCCAGAGGCAGCTAGAGAGGAGGAAGGGTAGGCATGTGGAGGTGAGAGTTGGAACTTTGAATGTTGGCACTATGACTGGTAAAGGGAGAGAGCTGGCTGACATGATGGAAAGAAGAAAGGTAGGTATACTGTGTGTGCAAGAGACCAGATGGAAGGGGAGTAAGGCCAGGAGTATCGGAGGTGAGTTCAAACTCTTCTACCATGGTGTGAATGGGAGGAGTAACGGGGTAGGGGTAATTCTGAAGGAAGAGTATGTCAAGAGCGTGCTGGAGGTGAAGAGAGTGTCAGACAGAGTGATGGGTATGAAGCTGGAAATTGAAGGTTTATTGCTGAATGTTATCAGCGCATATGCCCCGCAAGTTGGGTGTGAGATGTATGAAAAAGAAGAATTCTGGAATGAGTTGGACGACATGGTGGAGAGGGTACCCAAGGAGGAGAGAGTGGTGATTGGAGCGGACTTCAATGGACATGTTGGTGAAGGGAACAGAGGTGATGAGGAGGTGATGGGAAGGTATGGAGTCAAGAAGAGAAATGTGGAAGGACAGATGGTGGTGGATTTTGCGAAAAGGATGGAAATGGCTGTGGTGAATACATATTTCAAGAAGAGGGAGGAACACAGGGTGACGTACAAGAGTGGAGGAAAGTGCACACAGGTGGACTATATCTTATGTAGAAGGCGCCATCTAAAAGGGATTGGAGACTGCAAGGTGGTGACAGGGGAGAACATAGCTAGGCAGCATCGGATGGTGGTCTGTAGGATGACTTTGGAGACCAAGAAGAGGAAGCGAGTGAAGACACAGCCGAAGATCAAATGGTGGAAGTTGAAGAAGGAAGACTGTTGTGTGGAGTTCAGGCAGGAGTTAAGACAGGCACTGGGTGGTAGTGAAGAGTTGCCAGATGGCTGGAAAACCACTGCAGAAATAGTGAGGGAGACAGCTAGGAAGGTACTTGGTGTGTCATCAGGACAGAGGAAGGAAGACAAGGAGACTTGGTGGTGGAATGAGGAAGTACAGCAAATTGTACAAAGGAAAAGGTTGGCAAAGAAGAAGTGGGATAGTAAGAGAGATGAAGAAAGTAGACAGGAGTACAAGGAGATGCAGCGTAAAGCAAAGAGAGAGGTGGCAAAGGCAAAGGAAAAGGCACATGGTGAGTTGTATGACAGATTAGACACTAAGGAAGGAGAAAAGGACTTGTACCGATTGGCTAGACAGAGGGACCAAGCTGCAAAGGATGTGCAGCAAGTTAGGGCGATCAAGGATAGAGATGGAAATGTGCTGACAAGCGAGGAGAGTGTGCTAAGAAGGTGGAAGGAATACTTTGAGGGGCTGATGAATGAAGAAAATGAGAGCGAGAGAAGGTTGGATGATGTAGGGATAGTGAATCAGGAAGTTCAGCGGATTAGCAAGGAGGAAGTGAGGGCAGCTATGAAGAGGATGAAGAGTGGAAAGGCAGTTGGTCCTGATGACATACCTGTGGAGGCATGGAGATGTTTAGGAGAGATGGCAGTGGAGTTTTTAACTAGATTGTTTAACACAATCCTGGAAAGTGAGAGGATGCCTGAGGAGTGGAGAAGAAGCATACTGGTACCGATTTTCAAGAACAAGAACGATGTGCAGAACTGTAGCAACTACAGAGGTATAAAGTTGATCAGCCACAGCATGAAGATTTGGGAAAGAGTAATAGAAGCTAGGTTAAGAGGAGAGGTGACGATCAGCGAGCAGCAGTATGGTTTCATGCCACGAAAGAACACCACAGATGCGATGTTTGCTTTGAGAATGTTGATTGAGAAGTATAGAGAAGGCCAGAGAGAGTTGCATTGTGTCTTTGTAGATTTAGAGAAAGCTTATGACAGAGTGCCGAGAGAGGAGGTGTGGTATTGTATGAGGAAGTCAGGAGTTGCAGAGAAGTATGTAGGAGTGGTGCAGGATACGTATGAGGGAAGTGTGACAATGGTGAGGTGTGCTGTTGGAATGGCAAATGGGTTCAAGGTGGAGGTGGGATTACATCAAGGATCGGCTCAAGGTTTACAAGATGGTTGTGAGACCAGCTATGTTATATGGTTTGGAGACAGTGGCACTGACGAAAAGACAGGAGGCGGAGCTGGAGGGGGCAGAGTTGAAGATGCTAAGATTTTCACTGGGAGTAACGAAGAAGGACAGGATTAGGAACGATTATATTAGAGGGACCGCTCAGGTTGGACGGTTTGGAGACAAAGCAAGAGAGGCAAGATTGAGATGGCTTGGACATGTGTGGAGGAGAGATGCTGAGTATATTGGGAGAAGGATGCTAAATATGGAGCTGCCAGGGAAGAGGAGAAGAGGAAGGCCAAAGAGGAGGTTTATGGATGTGGTGAGGGAAGACATGCAGGTGGCTGGTGTGACAGAGGAAGACGCAGAGGACAGGAAGAAATGGAAACGGATGATCCGCTGTGGCGACCCCTAACGGGAGCAGCCGAAAGTAGTAGTAGTAGTAGGTGGGTACAGAGAAAATCAGGTGGGCCTAGCCCGTCCAGGACCAATCACACTTAATAGGCTCTGAAACGCAAATTTTAACCAAAATAGGCAATTACAACTATACTTGCCTGAATGCAACACATTGTAATCATACAAGGCTTAAACATCATCAGAGGTAATGTTACAAACACCAAGACCAACATTAACAGCATCACACAGCCTGGCACGGTGGCCACACACACACACACACACACACACTCACAGCTGACAGACACAACAGCGTCGTTAATGATGCATCTTTTAACCTTAGTGAACGTTCTCTTGAACATCAACTTTATTACCATATATGGTATTTCGAACGTGGTCAGGTGGGACATACCATATATGGTATTTCGAACGTGGTCACGTGGGAAATACCATATATGGTATTTCAAACGTGGACACGTGGGACATACCATATATGGTATTTCGAACGTGGTCACGTGGGAATTACCATATATGGTATTTCGAACGTGGTCACGTGGGAATCGGTGAATTCGTCACGGTTTAGGGTTTATAAGAGCGCGCAGCAGCCGCGGCAGTCATTCGATTGTTTGACCTCGGAGAGAACGCATCGACTCAGAGTCACACACAGCGAAGTGAGAAAAGAACGAAGTACTAGACAACACACACGAGAGCTGGTCTGAACCACAAGTCCCATCAGCAGGAAGGCAACCAGCAGGTGGAAATACACCAAGCCAGACAGGTGAGGGTCCAAGTCAGACAGACGGTTCTTGTACTAACAGACTTAAGTGTTTGCCACTGATATGTTAAGCAGATAGAAACACGTTTAATCATCACACATTTAATCGCTATTAAGAGGCTAGGGAAAATATCATGGAATTTTTTTTTTTCCTTCAACCAAACCATGTATATACCCCAGCGTGGAATACGAAAGGAAGGCATTGGCCTGCCTTCACCACTATCCACCATGAAATACCTGTTTTAAGGATTGTGTCTTGAGAACATCGGCTATTCAAACCCTCCAAAACTCTTCTAAAAAGTGTAAACAGCTGACGTCCTTCTCTTGTATTCACTTCACAAAGAATTAAAACGTCAGCTAGATTTCCCCTCTTCGTTTGGCTGCGATATTCGGGCGATTTGCGTCACTTTTCGAAGCGAGTGTCGTCATCCAGGGGACTGCCAATGGTTACGACGGCCCAACATTTATTTAAAAAAAAAAAAAAAACAACAACAACAACGGCCCAACATCCCGAAACCCCAACAGCACGACAAATGTCCCACCGGACCGAAAGCCCACCCGTCCGACGGCCCGACACCCCAAAAACAAAAGCCCACCGCTCCGAAAACGCCACGCTGCCCGTGTGGTGTTTTTTTGTTTTGCCCTTAAAATCTTAGTGTAGTTTGACGCGCAAACGCGAAGATACCGTTTAATAGTGTAAACTACTAATAAGACACGTTAGCCCCCTAGCTAACGGGTCTGACCCTTGAGCCGAGCGGTTAGTGATGTCGCCTTGTGGCGACGGGCGTTGGTAAACATCGCATCACAAAGAGCCACGCATATCAATAGCTCTGACAACGACTCCTAGAGGATAAATTCTGAGTCTCATCACCAGCCAGTCAGACTAGCTTGGTCTAGTCAGAAAGGCACGAACTGAGGAAGCCTCTTGGATGAGAGGCGAAACGTCTTCACGGATATATACCAAGTCCAGTTGCACTTGATTCAACTCTTTTAGATAACCATGACCTGGATGAATGAGAACCTTCACAGACATGTGACTGTGAGCCTCTTAAGCAATAACGAAAAACAATTCTGACTGGTAAAGGCAAACTGACCTTACAATAAATGAATGTTAATCTATGTAAAGAATGAATGGAATTATTCTGCTGCGCCATTTCAGTTGGATGACACCAGTGATGACAACATATAGGCCTGATGGGAAATGTGATTGTAATTTTGAGTCAAATGCTCACAGTTGAACAGGTTCATTGAATCGTATTTTAGCAAGAAGGACTTTCTTGTTTTTAAGTGCCAGTCTAGATGTTGGATTAAGCTAATTTTGTTTTATGAAAATCCTAGGAAATTTGGCTTCCCCATACAGCGCCACCTATGCAGATAATTATTGATATTTACCATCTGTTGTATAGAAAACATAGTGAACATCACTGTCCTCATTATGTAACAAAAATAAAAGCAATTTTGACAAAAGTTTAAAATTTTAACTGATCCTGTTCTGTATTACAGTGTCCAATTACAGAAGAGAGGGACAGCAGGATGGAGAGATCCCCAACTGTAAGTCAGGAAATGAGATGGAGAGATCAGCAGCCACAGAGTATGGCGATGCACCCCACTGCATTGCAGGTGGTAGAGCTCTCACGAACATGCCTGGACGATATCGCATTCCTCCAGAGACATCTCAAGCAGAGATCTACTTATCAAGCGAACCAATGGCATCAGACTCATGTCCTCAGGAGAGAATGTATACTCCACTCTGAAGTGGCACAGGCCGATATTTATCTCCATGACATCATGCAGCGAGAAGAGGAGTTGTTGCTAATGAGAGAGGAGAAGTCGTGCTTAACAGAGATGGGAAATCGCTTGCAAGCCATCCTGCACAAGGCTGCAAACCTCCAGAAATATCTCCAGGAGAGATATACTGATCATGACAAACTTCTCTGTCAGAGTAAGATCTTCCAGAGCCATTGTCTCCTAACATCGAAAGAGGCAGAGACTGCTCTTTCCGCCAAGGAGGCCATGGAGAAAGAAAACGAGACAATCCTGCAAGAAAAATACGTACTACAGGAGCAGTTGGAGGCTCTGCAGAGAGACACCGTCCTGCAGAGAGCCGCCACCCAAAAGTATCAGGTGTTAATTCAAAACGCTAAATTTGTTCTTGAAGGCAACCTGGACCAGATGCAATCCCTATTTCAGGAGATTTCCCAACAGGAGCCAAGACAAGAAAAGATAGAGGCTACCCTCCTCCAGGCACAGGAGGTGTTAAAAATTCACCTCCAGCAGTTTGAGGAGGAGTCTTGTCTCTTGGAGAATGAGGAGACCTACAAGGATACCAGTGCAGATGACAGAGAGCAGGTGGTGGCCCTGCAGACAGATGCCATCCTGCAGACAGCCACTGCCCTGAAGGTGCAGGAGTTAAAAACTCCTGCCCTGGAGAAAATAAAGCCTCTGGTGGAGCAGGGGGAACTCCTCACTGACAATGCGGAGCTTTGGGAGCAGAGTGCAAAAAAGATGGCTGATGCCCTCCTCCAGGCAGAGCAGGATCTCATAAGACACCTCCAGCGGTGGCAGGAGGAGGAGGAGAGTCTCCTTATACAACAAGAGGACCTCCTTTGTCAGAATGAAATCCTACAGAGCAAGTGCCTCATCAACGCCGAAAAGGCAGAGGCTGCTGATTCTGTCAAGGAGCTCATGAAGCAAGGAAAGGAGTTTATCCTATTAGAAAAAAGCGTGCTCCTACAGCAGGTGCAGGACCTGCAGACAGATGTTGCCCTGAAGGATGAGGCATTACAGCGAACTGCTAACATGCTTGGTAATAACTCTCAACTGGTGCCATGCCTCTCTGAGGCGCTTCATCGAGGGGAGCCGAGAAAAGAAAAGATAGCAGCTTCCCTCCTCCAGGCAGAGGAGTTGTTGAGTAGACAGTTCCAGCAGGTCCAGGAGGAGATTTGTCTTATCTTGGACAATGAAGAGTGCTCCATGAATGGCAGAGGAGATGGCAGAGACAGGTAGGATCACTGTGTATCTAGTGGCAGATGGAAGAAACAATGCACATGTAACTTTTTCTATGTGTCTCAGTGAAATGGCTCAAATAAGTTTGCAGTAATGTCAGAAAATCAGTGTACAGCAGTAGGACGTGTTAAAGTGTATTAACAGTAGAATGACAAGAGTTTTGTACTTTACAGAGTTTCAGCTAAGGGGGAAACAGCCTCAACTGACGAAGAGGAGAAGGAGGAGGCCAGGGCAGGAGCAACCTCCTCTGTTAAAAAGGAGGACGAAAGAATACTTAGCAGTCCAGAACCCTTGGAAGAATGCAGTGTAAGAAGTTTTTGCCCTACAGAAGCACCCTTACCTGCAGAAGAGGAGACGGAGGCCAAGGGAGGACACAAGTGTAAGAAGGGCCGTCTCCGGCGCTTCTTCACCAGGCTGAGGAGGATCTTCTGCTGCTCTTGTTCCCAAAATGACTAAGTTCCCTCTTGAAAGAGCCATTTTCTCATCAACACCGCTACCACATGACTAACAAAGGCCTTAAAAAAAGAAGATAATACAGCCTTAAGAAAAGAAATACGGCCATAAAAAAAGAAAGGAAAGAATACGGCCTTAAAATATGGCCTTAAACATACAACCTTAAAAAATAAAATGTCGTGTCTCATTCATTTTTTTGTTGTTATCGGTCATTTATGATACTTAAAACGGAGGATAAACTGACATTACAGGGACATTAGCACACCAAGTGTGTCTTGTATACTTGTATCAGGTGTGTGTACATGCATATATACTTTGACTAACATATGTTTACAATGTTACCAATAGAAATAATCACAGAACAAATGCAGTCGATGTGAGTATCTTCAGGACTGTAGCTTTGATTTTATGTTGTGTTATTCAGCTATTATGTTCACTACTAAATGCAACCCAGAGCATTTTAAACCACGAGATATTCTTGGCTTGGTGGTCCTGTATTACTAAGGACCCCCTTTTTTAAACAATGTGGGTATTGAGTGATTGTGTCCCCCGAAAGGCTCTACATACACCACAGGTTCAATGAATGCTCTTTTATTTGCACACCGAACTGAACTACCCAAATACCAACACTGGCTGGAGGCCATTAACCGCCACAAGAGTTGGGCTATGGTGGCCACCACACCAGCCAGCCCCCAACATTGTCCCAGTCACACAATAACTGAAAACCACACAACACAACCACAATAACCAAAACATGAACACATCACTAAAACGGTTTTAACATAAACCTTAACAGTCCCATGAGCTATGCCCCCCCCCCAGCACAGAAGCGCCGAGAGAGTGACCGGTCTCCCCCGGTTGCTGCAGTATTATTTCCATAAGCTGTTTTTGTTGACGTTATTCGACCCCGGAGAAGCGGCTGATGATGAGATGAGATGTTTTCGTTTCAACCTGGACTCAGGAAGTATCCCAAAGCAACAGAGAAAGAATATTTTACATTTATTTACATTTTCATATATTTACTTCACTGCCACTTTACACTCCATCCATGAATACATGGTTTTCTGTCGGTTTATCAGTCAGTCTGTATCTTTTGCTATTCAACGATTGTCCTTCGTACGTTGAGCTGAGTGGCAGCACGGTGGCGCAGTGGTTAGTGCAGTCGCCTCACAAGAAAGAAGGTCCTAGGTTCGAGCCTCGGGGTAGTCCAACCTTGGGTGTCATCCTGGGTCATCCTCTGTGTGGAGTTTGCATGTTCTCCCTGTGTCAGCCTGGGTTTCCTCCAGGTGCTCCGGTTTCCTCCCACAGTCCAAAGACATGTAGGTCAGGTGAATCGGCCGTACTAAATCGTCCCTAGGTGTGAATGTGTGTGTCGGCCTGGCAGCCTGTCCAGGGGGTCATCAAGAAGCGAATCCGCATCTCCTACTCCGCAAGCGACAACGTTGACCAGTCGACTAAAGAGTCCGACCCGTTAGTCAAGGACCAACGTGTCTACTTATCCATGCACGTTACACTACCGCCCTCCTTCGGGAAGCGCGTCCCCACGTTTCAGCATATCAACTCCCTCACGCCCCTGGGCGTACGCGCTTCCGATGACCTCACGGTCTCACCATCCTACTTCTGACACCAATGTAGCGAATTCAGGGGGGCAGCCCGGGAACCGCCACAACCAGGACGCGAACCCGTGTCTCCCGCTCCGCAAGCGACAACGTTAACCAGTCGACTAAAGGGTCCGACCCGTTAGTCAAGGACCAACGTGTCTACTTATCCATGAACGTTACAGTATTGTAGCGAATTCGAGGGGCAGTCTGGGAGACCGTCGCCACAGCGAACCCGTACCCGTATCTCCAACTCCGAAAGCGACAACGTTAACCAGTCGACTAAAGGATCCAACCCGTTAGTCAAGGGCCAACGTGTCTACTTATCCATGCACGTTACAGTATTGTAGCGATCACGATGACTAGACTCGCAAGTCCTTGGCTAACGGGTCGGACCCTTTAGTCGACTGTTGAGCGTTCGCGTCTCGCTGCGGCGCCCCCGAATTCGCTACACTCGTATCAGAAGTGGGATGGTGAGACTGTGAGGCCATCGGAGGCGCGTGAACCCAGAGGCGTGAGGAAGTTGGCATGCTGAAGCGCGGGGACGCGCTTCCCGAAGGAGGGTTGGGGGGTGGTGTAACTGTAGTAACTTGAACGACACGCGTACTTTATAATAAGAACGCTTTACTGAACTGAATGGGACCAATACATAGCCGAATTGCGGTGCACTAACAACCCACAAGCCCTAACATGGCACACACCAATAGACTGACGGACACAACTAATGTACTTCCTGTGCAACGTCCTAAAATGGTCCGGGTACCGCATAAAAGGATAATAATAAAACTAATCATGTTTAACTCATTACAACACTTACAACAGTAACGATTACGGATGCATAGACTCGCTAGCCCTTGGCTAACGGGTTGGACTCTTTAGTTGACTGGTTAGCGCAGCGACCCGGGTTCGCTTCCCGACTGCGGCAGATTCCCGGCTGCCCCCTGAATTCGCCACATTGGTGTCAGAAGTGGTATTGTGAGGCCATCGGAAGCGCGTGCGCCCAGAGGCGTGAGGGAGCTGGTTTGCTGAAGTGCGGGGACGTGCTTCCTGAAAGACAGGGGTAGTGTAACGATCACGAATGACTAGACTCGCTAGCCCTTATCTAACGGGTCGGACCCTTTAGCGCAGGCGGCCCGGATTCGCGTCTCGGCTAGCTGAAGAAAATAAAGTTGCTAGAACTACAACGGACTGTGTGTCGCCTTCATTTGGTGGGTGCAACATAAATTTGGTGTTTCCACCCGGTTTGTAACAAAGTTCAGGACATTTGCTGACCAACTAACTGAAGAACAAAACCAAGAGGACGGTGTTGGCAGTGACAAGCTGAACATTCAAGTACACGGCAACGGACGAGAGCAACAGCAGAGATGTGAGATTGAGTACTTAACTATCTAGCAAAGTGTCACCTGAGTGGGAGGCTACATTAGTGGAGATACAAGGAAAATTACCGACACTTTCCGTGGAGGAACTGAATTGCCACATGTGCTCAATGATAAACATGGAGGTTAACAAGAATAACATTCACATCGCTCATTGAGGAGACTTATCATGCAACTATTGGAGGGTGATGATGTCATTTCGCTCGAGGATGAGGGACTGTCTCTATTGTTAGAAGTTAACCAAAAAATCGATACTCTGAAAGGCAAGTGTTTTAAGTGATGAGGACGGCAATTCCAATCACATGGTATTCCATGTTAATATTGTTGATCATTACTTCTACTTTTATATCCATTTTACAATTTCCAAATAACATAAACTTAGTTTTGTTTAGATTTGATGATAATTTGTTTCTGTCAAACCACATGTTTAACTTTTTCATTCCAGCTGTGAGCAACTCCAAAAGCTCCTGTAAATTCTCCCTGGAACAAAAAATGTTGTGTCATCAGCAAAACTGAATTTCAATAGACTTGATACCTTACATATGTCATTGATAAACAGAACAAACAGTTAAGGGCCTAATACTGACCCCAGTAGGACTCCACAAGTAATGTCCATGTATGTCGCTTTGTAGTCACTGTTCTGCACAAACTGTCTGTTTCCCACATAACTTTTCAGCCAATTCAGCCCCACCCCATGACAAAAAACCCTATCATTTTATTAAGTACTATTTCATGGTCAATTGTATCAAACTTTTTTAAAAATCTATAAATACTCCCACTGTATACTTCTTGTTATCAATACACTAGTTATTTCTTCTATTGCCATAGATGTCGATCTTTTTGATCAGAGCCCATACTGACTGTCTCGACAACAATTTATCTGTCTCAATAAAATTATTAAACCTTGCAGTATAGAGTTTTTCGGAAATCTTACAGAACTGGGAAAGTAAGGACACAGGCCTGTGATTGGTAAAGTGATGTCTTTCCCCAGCTTTATATCGTGGGATAGCTTTAGCAATTTTCATATTGCATGGAAATGTATCAGTTTTGAAAGACAAGTTGCAGATGTAAGTCAGTGGGTTTATAAAACCATCAATGACTTTCTTAACAAAAGTCATGTAAATTCCATTTGTCAGTCGATGTTTACTCTTGTTAACAATATCAATGATTTCTTTTCCTTCTACACCTCTCAGCAAGTTTGAACTTTGAATTCTATCCCCATAATACTCAATAGCCCCCACCTCTTGGCTGTGGGTCATCGATTTCTTCTGCCAGTTTTGGTCCTACACTTACAAAAAATTTGTTAGACCCATTTACCACATCATTCATATTGTTTACAGTTTTATCATTGTCTATGAAATACTGAGGGTAACTGGTGTTTGTTGATCCATTTCTACTACTACTACTACTACTACTACTACTTTTGGGTGCTCCCGTTAGGGGTCGCCACAGTGGATCTTCTGTTTCCATTTCTTCCTGTCCTCTGCATCTTCCTCTGTCATGCCAGCCACACATCCATAAAGCATCCCAGCAGAGACTCACCCCATCAGGTCACAGATGCAGAACCCTTAAATGGAGCAGAGATCTCTTTGGCAGAAGGTTTGTCCTTTCTGCCATAGCAGCACTAGAGTCAGATTTATCTGTGGGTGTGATACGTGTACTATATGTGCTGGGATACAGGCGGGGAATGAATGTTATGTTTATATATCTGTACACATATCTGTATGCTGAGGTGTGGTTATCTGTTTCTGTGCATGCACTGGCTGTGCATGCACTATCTATCTATCTATCTATCTATCTATCTATCTATCTATCTATCTATCTATCTATCTATCTATCTATCTATCTATCTATCTATCTATCTATCTATCTACTAGTAAATGCATTGTAAGACACTCTGGATGAGCGTGAATTTTAAATGTAAATATACAGTACTGTGGCATAGGCAGAAATCACAGTATGGGTGGGTACAGAGAAACCCAGCCGCTGAGGATGCACAAGCCGGTGCATCCTTAGTGCCGGTCCCAAGCCCGGACAAATGGGGAGGGTTGCGTCAGGAAGGGCATCCGGCGTAAAATCTTTGCCAAATCAAATATGCGGATCATAAATAAGACTTACATACCGGATCGGTCGAGGCCCGGGTTACCAACGACCGCCACCTGTACTGTTAACCAGCAGGGTGTCGGTGGAAGCTATGCTACTGTTGGGCGAAGGAGAAGGAGAGGGGGAAAGCATGTCCAGAGGCAGCTAGAGAGGAGGAAGGGTAGGCATGTGGAGGTGAGAGTTGGAACTTTGAATGTTGGCACTATGACTGGTAAAGGGAGAGAGCTGGCTGACATGATGGAAAGAAGAAAGGTAGGTATACTGTGTGTGCAAGAGACCAGATGGAAGGGGAGTAAGGCCAGGAGTATCGGAGGTGAGTTCAAACTCTTCTACCATGGTGTGAATGGGAGGAGTAACGGGGTAGGGGTAATTCTGAAGGAAGAGTATGTCAAGAGCGTGCTGGAGGTGAAGAGAGTGTCAGACAGAGTGATGGGTATGAAGCTGGAAATTGAAGGTTTATTGCTGAATGTTATCAGCGCATATGCCCCGCAAGTTGGGTGTGAGATGTATGAAAAAGAAGAATTCTGGAATGAGTTGGACGACATGGTGGAGAGGGTACCCAAGGAGGAGAGAGTGGTGATTGGAGCGGACTTCAATGGACATGTTGGTGAAGGGAACAGAGGTGATGAGGAGGTGATGGGAAGGTATGGAGTCAAGAAGAGAAATGTGGAAGGACAGATGGTGGTGGATTTTGCGAAAAGGATGGAAATGGCTGTGGTGAATACATATTTCAAGAAGAGGGAGGAACACAGGGTGACGTACAAGAGTGGAGGAAAGTGCACACAGGTGGACTATATCTTATGTAGAAGGCGCCATCTAAAAGGGATTGGAGACTGCAAGGTGGTGACAGGGGAGAACATAGCTAGGCAGCATCGGATGGTGGTCTGTAGGATGACTTTGGAGACCAAGAAGAGGAAGCGAGTGAAGACACAGCCGAAGATCAAATGGTGGAAGTTGAAGAAGGAAGACTGTTGTGTGGAGTTCAGGCAGGAGTTAAGACAGGCACTGGGTGGTAGTGAAGAGTTGCCAGATGGCTGGAAAACCACTGCAGAAATAGTGAGGGAGACAGCTAGGAAGGTACTTGGTGTGTCATCAGGACAGAGGAAGGAAGACAAGGAGACTTGGTGGTGGAATGAGGAAGTACAGCAAATTGTACAAAGGAAAAGGTTGGCAAAGAAGAAGTGGGATAGTAAGAGAGATGAAGAAAGTAGACAGGAGTACAAGGAGATGCAGCGTAAAGCAAAGAGAGAGGTGGCAAAGGCAAAGGAAAAGGCGCATGGTGAGTTGTATGACAGATTAGACACTAAGGAAGGAGAAAAGGACTTGTACCGATTGGCTAGACAGAGGGACCAAGCTGCAAAGGATGTGCAGCAAGTTAGGGCGATCAAGGATAGAGATGGAAATGTGCTGACAAGCGAGGAGAGTGTGCTAAGAAGGTGGAAGGAATACTTTGAGGGGCTGATGAATGAAGAAAATGAGAGCGAGAGAAGGTTGGATGATGTAGGGATAGTGAATCAGGAAGTTCAGCGGATTAGCAAGGAGGAAGTGAGGGCAGCTATGAAGAGGATGAAGAGTGGAAAGGCAGTTGGTCCTGATGACATACCTGTGGAGGCATGGAGATGTTTAGGAGAGATGGCAGTGGAGTTTTTAACTAGATTGTTTAACACAATCCTGGAAAGTGAGAGGATGCCTGAGGAGTGGAGAAGAAGCATACTGGTACCGATTTTCAAGAACAAGAACGATGTGCAGAACTGTAGCAACTACAGAGGTATAAAGTTGATCAGCCACAGCATGAAGATTTGGGAAAGAGTAATAGAAGCTAGGTTAAGAGGAGAGGTGACGATCAGCGAGCAGCAGTATGGTTTCATGCCACGAAAGAACACCACAGATGCGATGTTTGCTTTGAGAATGTTGATTGAGAAGTATAGAGAAGGCCAGAAAGAGTTGCATTGTGTCTTTGTAGATTTAGAGAAAGCTTATGACAGAGTGCCGAGAGAGGAGGTGTGGTATTGTATGAGGAAGTCAGGAGTTGCAGAGAAGTATGTAGGAGTGGTGCAGGATACGTATGAGGGAAGTGTGACAATGGTGAGGTGTGCTGTTGGAATGGCAAATGGGTTCAAGGTGGAGGTGGGATTACATCAAGGATCGGCTCTTAGCCCTTTCTTGTTTGCAATGGTGATGGACAGGTTGACGGACAAGATCAGGCAGGAGTCTCCATGGACAATGATGTTCTCGGATGACATTGTGATCTGTAGCGAGAGTAGGGTGCAGGTTGAGGAGAGCCTGGAGAGGTGGAGGTATGCACTGGAGAGAAGAGGAATGGAAGTCAGTAGGAGCAAGACGGAATACCTATGCGTGAATGAGAGAGAGGACAGTGGAATGGTCAGGATGCAAGGAGCGGAGGTGACAAAGGCATTTGAGTTTAAATACTTGGGGTCAACTGTCCAAAGTAACGGGGAGTGCAGTAGAGAGGTGAAAAAGAGAGTGCAGCAGGTTGGAGTGGGTGGAGAAGAGTGTCAGGAGTGATTTGCGACAGAAGGGTACCAGCAAGAGTTAAAGGGAAGGTTTACAAGATGGTTGTGAGACCAGCTATGTTATATGGTTTGGAGACAGTGGCACTGACGAAAAGACAGGAGGCGGAGCTGGAGGTGGCAGAGTTGAAGATGCTAAGATTTTCACTGGGAGTAACGAAGAAGGACAGGATTAGGAACGATTATATTAGAGGGACCGCTCAGGTTGGACGGTTTGGAGACAAAGCAAGAGAGGCAAGATTGAGATGGCTTGGACATGTGTGGAGGAGAGATGCTGAGTATATTGGGAGAAGGATGCTAAATATGGAGCTGCCAGGGAAGAGGAGAAGAGGAAGGCCAAAGAGGAGGTTTATGGATGTGGTGAGGGAAGACATGCAGGTGGCTGGTGTGACAGAGGAAGACGCAGAGGACAGGAAGAAATGGAAACGGATGATCCGCTGTGGCGACCCCTAACGGGAGCAGCCGAAAGTAGTAGTAGTAGTAGGTGGGTACAGAGAAAATCAGGTGGGCCTAGCCCGTCCAGGACCAATCACACTTAATAGGCTCTGAAACGCAAATTTTAACCAAAATAGGCAATTACAACTATACTTGCCTGAATGCAACACATTGTAATCATACAAGGCTTAAACATCATCAGAGGTAATGTTACAAACACCAAGACCAACATTAACAGCATCACACAGCCTGGCACGGTGGCCACACACACACACACACACACACACACACACTCACAGCTGACAGACACAACAGCGTCGTTAATGATGCATCTTTTAACCTTAGTGAACGTTCTCTTGAACATCAACTTTATTACCATATATGGTATTTCGAACGTGGTCAGGTGGGACATACCATATATGGTATTTCGAACGTGGTCACGTGGGAAATACCATATATGGTATTTCAAACGTGGACACGTGGGACATACCATATATGGTATTTCGAACGTGGTCACGTGGGAATTACCATATATGGTATTTCGAACGTGGTCACGTGGGAATCGGTGAATTCGTCACGGTTTAGGGTTTATAAGAGCGCGCCTCAGCCGCGGCAGTCATTCGATTGTTTGACCTCGGAGAGAACGCATCGACTCAGAGTCACACACAGCGAAGTGAGAAAAGAACTAAGTACAAGACAACACACACGAGAGCTGGTCTGAACCACAAGTCCCATCAGCAGGAAGGCAACCAGCAGGTGGAAATACACCAAGCCAGACAGGTGAGGGTCCAAGTCAGACAGACGGTTCTTGTACTAACAGACTTAAGTGTTTGCCACTGGTATGTTAAGCAGATAGAAACACGTTTAATCATCACACATTTAATCGCTATTAAGAGGCTAGGGAAAATATCATGGAATTTTTTTTTCCTTCAACCAAACCATGTATATACCCCAGCGTGGAATACGAAAGGAAGGCATTGGCCTGCGTTCACCACTATCCACCATGAAATACCTGTTTTAAGGATTGTGTCTTGAGAACATCGGCTATTCAAACCCTCCAAAACTCTTCTAAAAAGTGTAAACAGCTGACGTCCTTCTCTTGTATTCACTTCACAAAGAATTAAAACGTCAGCTAGATTTCCCCTCTTCGTTTGGCTGCGATATTCGGGCGATTTGCGTCACTTTTCGAAGCGAGTGTCGTCATCCACGGGGACTGCCAATGGTTACGACGGCCCAACATTTATTTAAAAAAAAAACAAAAAAACAACAACGGCCCAACATCCCGAAACCCCAACAGCACGACAAATGTCCGAACGGACCGAAAGCCCACCCGTCCGACGGCCCGACACCCCAAAAACAAAAGCCCACCGCTCCGAAAACGCCACGCTGCCCGTGTGGTGTTTTTTTGTTTTGCCCTTAAAATCTTAGTGTAGTTTGACGCGCAAACGCGAAGATACCGTTTAATAGTGTAAACTACTAATAAGACTCGTTAGCCCCCTAGCTAACGGGTCTGACCCTTGAGCCGAGCGGTTAGTGATGTCGCCTTGTGGCGACGGGCGTTGGTAAACATCGCATCACAAAGAGCCACGCATATCAATAGCTCTGACAACGACTCCTAGAGGATAAATTCTGAGTCTCATCACCAGCCAGTCAGACTAGCTTGGTCTAGTCAGAAAGGCACGAACTGAGGAAGCCTCTTGGATGAGAGGCGAAACGTCTTCACGGATATATACCAAGTCCAGTTGCACTTGATTCAACTCTTTTAGATAACCATGACCTGGATGAATGAGAACCTTCACAGACATGTGACTATGAGCCTCTTAAACAATAACGAAAAACAATTCTGACTGGTAAAGGCAAACTGACCTTACAATAAATGAATGTTAATCTATGTAAAGAATGAATGGAATTATTCTGCTGCGCCATTTCAGTTGGATGACACCAGTGATGACAACATATAGGCCTGATGGGAAATGTGATTGTAATTTTGAGTCAAATGCTCACAGTTGAATAGGTTCATTGAATCGTATTTTAGCAAGAAGGACTTTCTTGTTTTTAAGTGCCACTCTAGATGTTGGATTAAGCTAATTTTGTTTTATGAAAATCCTAGGAAATTTGGCTTCCCCATACAGCGCCACCTATGCAGATAATTATTGATATTTACCATCTGTTGTATAGAAAACACAGTGAACATCACTGTCCTCATTATGTAACAAAAATAAAAGCAATTTTGACAAAAGTTTAAAATTTTAACTGATCCTGTTCTGTATTACAGTGTCCAATTACAGAAAAGAGGGACAGCAGGATGGAGAGATCCCCAACTGTAAGTCAGGAAATGAGATGGAGAGATCAGCAGCCACAGAGTATGGCGATACCCCCCACTGCATTGCAGGTGGTAGAGCTCTCACGAACATGCCTGGACGATATCGCATTCCTCATGAGACATCTCAAGCAGAGATATACTTATCAAGCGAACCAATGGCATCAGACTCATGTCCTCAGGAGAGAATGTGTACTCCACTCTGAAGTGGCACAGGCCGATATTTATCTCCATGACATCATGCAGCGAGAAAAGGAGTTGTTGCTAATGAGAGAGGAGAAGTTGTGCTTAACAGAGACGGGAAATAGCTTGCAAGCCATCCTTCACAAGGCTGAAAACCTCCAGAAATATCTCCAGGAGAGATATACTGATCATGACAAACTTCTCTGTCAGAATAAGATCTTCCAGAGCCATTGTCTCCTAACATCGAAAGAGGCAGAGACTGCTCTTTCCGCCAAGGAGGCCATGGAGAAAGAAAACGAGACAATCCTGCAAGAAAAATACGTACTACAGGAGCAGTTGGAGGCTCTGCAGAGAGACACCGTCCTGCAGAGAGCCGCCACCCAAAAGTATCAGGTGTTAATTCAAAATGCTGAATTTGTTCTTGAAGGCAACCTGGACCAGATGCAATCCCTATTTCAGGAGATTTCCCAACAGGAGCCAAGACAAGAAAAGATAG
This sequence comes from Lampris incognitus, assembly GCF_029633865.1. Taxonomy (NCBI): domain Eukaryota; kingdom Metazoa; phylum Chordata; class Actinopteri; order Lampriformes; family Lampridae; genus Lampris; species Lampris incognitus. The sequence goes on along the minus strand of NC_079225.1, from coordinate 13,235,942 downwards.
AGGCTACCCTCCTCCAGGCACAGGAGGTGTTAAAAATTCACCTCCAGCAGTTTGAGGAGGAGTCTTGTCTCTTGGAGAATGAGGAGACCTACAAGGATACCAGTGCAGATGACAGAGAGCAGGTGGTGGCCCTGCAGACAGATGCCATCCTGCAGACAGCCACTGCCCTGAAGGTGCAGGAGTTAAAAACTCCTGCCCTGGAGAAAATAAAGCCTCTGGTGGAGCAGGGGGAACTCCTCACTGACAATGCGGAGCTTTGGGAGCAGAGTGCAAAAAAGATGGCTGATGCCCTCCTCCAGGCAGAGCAGGATCTCATAAGACACCTCCAGCGGTGGCAGGAGGAGAAGGAGAGTCTCCTTATACAACAAGAGGACCTCCTTTGTCAGAATGAAATCCTACAGCGCGAGTGCCTCATCAACGCCGAAAAGGCAGAGGCTGCTGATTCTGTCAAGGAGCTCATGGAGCAAGGAAGGGAGTTTATCCTATTAGAAAAAAGCGTGCTCCTACAGGAGGTGCAGGACCTGCAGAGAGATGTTGCCCTGAAGGATGAGGCATTACAGCGAACTGCCAACATGCTTGGTAATAACTTTCACCTGGTGCAATGCCTCTCTGAGGCGCTTCATCGAGGGGAGCCGAGAAAAGAAAAGATAGCAGCTTCCCTCCTCCAGGCAGAGGAGGCGTTGAGTAGACAGTTCCAGCAGCTCCAGGAGGAGATTTGTCTTATCCTGGACAATGAAGAGTGCTCCATGAATTGCAGAGGAGATGGCAGAAACAGGTATGATCACTGTGTATCTAGTGGCAGATGGAAGAAACAATACACATATATAACTTTGTCTATGTGTCTCAGTGAAATGGCTCAAATAAGTTTGCAGTAATGTCAGAAAATCAGTGTACAGCAGTAGGACGTGTTAAAGTGTATTAACAGTGGAATGACGAGAGTTTTGTACTTTACAGAGTTTCAGCTAAGGGGGAAACAGCCTCAACTGACGAAGAGGAGAAGGAGGAGGCCAGGGCAGGAGCAACCTCCCCTGTTAAAAAGCAGGACGAAAGAATACTTAGCAGTCCAGAACCCTTGGAAGAATGCAGTGTAAGAAGTTTTTGCCCTACAGAAGCACCCTTACCTGCAGAAGAGGAGACGGAGGCCAAGGGAGGACACAAGTGTAAGAAGGGCCGTCTCCGGCGCTTCTTCGCGAGGCTGAGGAGGATCTTCTGCTGCTCTTGTTCCCAAAATGACTAAGTTCCCTCTTGAAAGAGCCATTTTCTCATCAACACTGCTACCACATGACCAACAAAGGCCTTAAAAAAAAGAAGATAATACAGCCTTAAGAAAAGAAATCATGTGTTCCAGCTTTCACAAGCGTACCAAAAATCACATCCTCTTTTTTATTAGTTCAGAGAAATTGTCACATTTAGGAAACAACCAGTAATGCAGATCTTCCCAAAATACACCAGCAAACTGACATTCATGAAACACATGCTCTGTTGTTTCAGTGTGTTCACTGCAAAATGAGCCGTTGTTACAGTCTAAACCAAATCCCTGTCTTCAACATTCTCCAGAAGGAGCTATTCCACTGACAAGTGCACTTCTTTTACTTTTGGTCCAATTGGAAACTTAAAGAATCTTGTTCTCAATTTTTCAGCTTTATCTTTGGAGAAATATTGTAAAATTGAGTTTCCGTTGGATGAAAAGGGATGTAATTCGTTGACAAAAACTCTCCAGATTGTGGTGTTGGGCAATTTTAGACCGATGAGATCATGTCCATACAGCCAAGGTTTAGGAAGGTGTTCTTCTACATTACTTTGATACAAGTTATAAGACATCATTCATGATTATAGTGTGGGGCTGCTTTGATAACAGTACCACATTGTTTTCAGTCATTTCAATTACATTTTGAATAAAAATTCTCTTAAGATATAACATTTCCTGTATTTTCCATTAAGTGCACTACAGACCAGAATACTTTCTCAAGCCCTTTTTATAAAACAAGAATTTATTTCTGAATACCACATAACTGCAATTCCACAATGGCGTGGTATGGGGACTAAAATTATGCTTGTAGATCATTTTCCAATATAGTAACATCTGTTGATGAAACGTGGATAATTTGACAGATGTGATTATGACCTTCAAAAACTCCCTAAGAAGAAGGTTGATGCCTCCAAGTTTCAGGAAAATTTGGTTTGGGATATGGAATCATAAGCTGTTTTCATTTTTCACAAAGGACCTTAACCAATTTATTTTGATAGAACCATTAACACATTCAGTGTCGATGGCTTTTAGCCCTCCTCCCTCATAATCTGTACCCATAATTCCTTTTCTAATACAGTGTGTTGCTCTTTTCCAGATATAATTACAGTTGACCTGCTTTGTTGCTTTCATTGCATTCTTGGGGAGTGGCATTGAGTAAGCTGGGTACATGAATCTTGAAATGCACTCCGTTTGTGTGAGAAAAAAATCGGCCAATAATAGAGGCCTTTTCAGGACCACGAATTTAGTTAAGATTTACATTTATCTAGATTATTCCAAATGTTGAGATTATCCAGTGTGTTATCCTTTGTAATGTGTAGTATAGTTGATTTAACAGGGACATTATGATTTGTTGTCAGAGCAGAAGTATGAATTGGAAGTTATTCACATTTTTTAAGGTTTAATCTTAAAATGAGCGTGTGGACCGGTGTGGTTAGATGGCAAAAAGAAAAAAGAAACTGCACGGCGAGGTCATGTACCGTGCTGTGTCCTGAATTTTGTTAATGTAAAAACAAGAAAAACGATTTGTTCCTGGGAAGAAAATAAAGTTGCTAGAACTACAACGGACTGTGTGTCGCCTTCATTTGGTGGGTGCAACATAAATTTGGTGTTTCCAACCGGTTTGTAACAAAGTTCAGGACATTTGCTGACCAACTAACTGAAGAACAAAACCAAGAGGACGGTGTTTGCAGTGACAAGCTGAACATTCAAGTACACGGCAACGGACGAGAGCAACAGCAGAGATGTGAGACTGAGTACTTAACTATCTAGCAAAGTGTCACCTGAGTGGGAAGCTACATTAGTGGAGATACAAGGAAAATTACCCACACTTTCCGTGGAGGAACTGAATTGCCACATGTGCTCAATGATAAACATGGAGGTTAACAAGAATAACATTCACATCGCTCATTGAGGAGACTTATCATGCAACTATTGGAGGGTGATGATGTCATTTCGCTTGAGGATGAGGGACTGTCGCTATTGTTAGAAGTTAACCAAAAAAATCGATACTCTGAAAGGCAAGTGTTTTAAGTGATGAGGACGGCAATTCCAATCAAATGGTATTCAATGTTAATATTGTTGATCATTAATTCTACTTTTATATCCATTTTACAATTTCCAAATAACATAAACTTAGTTTTGTTTAGATTTGATGATAATTTGTTTCTGTCAAACCACATTTTAAACTTTTTCCTTCCAGCTGTGAGCAACTTCAAAAGCTCCTGTAAATTCTCCCTGGAACAAAAAATTTGTCATCAGCAAAACTGGATTTCAATAGACTTGATACCTTACATATGTCATTGATAAACAGAACAAACAGTTAAGGGCCTAATACTGACCCCAGTGGGACTCCACAAGTAATGTCCATGCATGTTGCTTTGTAGTCACTGTTCTGCACAAACTGTGTTTCCCACATAACTTTTCAGCCAATTCAGCCCCACCCCATGACACCATACCTTATCATTTTATTAAGTACTATTTCATGGTCAATTTTATCAAACTTTTTTAAAAATCTATAAATACTCCCGCTGTATACTTCTTGTTATCAATACACTAGTTATTTTTTCTATTAGCTCCATTAATGCCATAGATGTCGATCTTTTTGATCAGAGCCCATACTGACTGTCTCGACAACAATTTATCTTTCTCAATAAAATTATTAAACCTTGCAGTATAGTTTTTCGAAAATCTTACAGAACTGGGAAAGTAAGGACACAGGCCTGTGATTGGTAAAGTGATGTCTTTCCCCAACTTTTTATAATGGGATAACTTTAGCAATTTTCATATTGCATGGAAATGTATCAGTTTTGAAAGACAAGTTGCAGATGTAAGTCAGTGGGTTTATAAAACCATCAATGACTTTCTTAACAAAAGTCATGTAAATTCCATTTGTCAGTCGATGTTTACTCTTGTTAACAATATCAATGATTTCTTTTCCTTCTACAGCTCTCAGCAAGTTTGAACTTTGAATTCTATCCCCATAATACTCAATAGCCCCCGCCTCTTGGCTGTGGGTCATCGATTTCTTCTGCCAGTTTTGGTCCTACACTTACAAAAAATGTTAGACCCATTTACCACATCCTTCATATTGTTTACAGTTTTATCATTGTCTATGAAATACTGAGGGTAACTGGTGTTTGTTGATCCATTTCTACTACTACTACTACTACTACTACTACTTTTGGGTGCTCCCGTTAGGGGTCGCCACAGTGGATCATCTGTTTCCATTTCTTCCTGTCCTCTGCATCTTCCTCTGTCATGCCAGCCACACATCCATAGAGCATCCCAGCAGAGACTCACCCCATCAGGTCACAGATGCAGAACCCTTAAATGGAGCAGAGATGTCTTTGGCAGAAGGTTTGTCCTTTCTGCCATAGCAGCACTAGAGCCAGATTTATCTGTGGGTGTGATACATGTACTATATGTGCTGGGATACAGGCGGGGAATGAATGTTATGTTTATATATCTGTACACATATCTGTATGTTGAGGTGTGGTTATCTGTTTCTATGCACTATCTATCTATCTATCTATCTATCTATCTATCTATCTATCTATCTATCTATCTATCTATCTACTAGTAAATGCATTGTAAGACACTCTGGATAAGCGTGAATTTTAAATGTAAATATACAGTACTGTGGCATAGGCAGAAATCAAAGTATGGGTGGGTACAGAGAAAATCAGGTGGGCCTAGCTGGTCCAGGACCAATCACACTTAATAGGCTCTGAAACGCAAATTTTCACCAAAATAGGCAATTACAACTATACTTGCCTGAATGCAACACATTGTAATCATACAAGACTTAAACATCATCAGAGGTAATGTTACAAGCACCAAGAACAACATTAACAGCATCACACAGCCTGGCACGGTGGCCACACACACACACACACACACACAGCTGACAGACACAACAGCGTCGTTAATGATGCATCTTTTAACCTTAGTGCACGTTCTCTTGAGCATCAACTTTATTACCATATATGGTATTTCGAAGTGGTCACGTGGGAAATACCATATATGGTATTTCGAAAGTGGTCACGTGGGAAATACCATATATGGTATTTCGAACGTGGACACGTGGGACATACCATATATGGTATTTCGAACGTGGTCACGTGGGACATACCATATATGGTATTTCGAACGTGGTCACGTGGGAATCAGTGAATTCGTCACGGTTTAGGGTTTATAAGAGCGCGCAGCAGCCGCGGCAGTCATTCGATTGTTTGACCTCGGAGAGAACGCATCGACTCAGAGTCACACACAGCGAAGTGAGAAAAGAAAGAAGTACAAGACAACACACACGAGAGCTGGTCTGAACCACAAGTCCCATCAGCAGGAAGGCAACCAGCAGGTAGAAATACACCAAGCCAGACAGGTGAGGGTCCAAGTCAGACAGACAGTTCTTGTACTAACAGACTTAAGTGTTTGCCACTGATATGTTAAGCAGATAGAAACACGTTTAATCATCACACATTTAATCGCTATTAAGAGGCTAGGGAAAATATCATGGAATTTTTTTTTTTACCTTCAACCGAACCATGTATATACCCCAGCGTGGAATACGAAAGGAAGGCACTGGCCTGCCTTCACCACTATCCGCCATGAAATACCTGTTTTAAGGATTTTGTCTTGAGAACATCGGCTATTCAAACCCTCCAAAACTCTTCTAAAACGTGTAAACAGCTGACGTCCTTCTCTTGTATTCACTTCACAAAGAATTAAAACGTCAGCTAGATTTCCCCCCCTTCGTTTGGCTGCGATATTCGGGCGATTTGCGTCACTTTTCGAAGCGAGTGACGTCATCCACGGGGACTGCCAATGGCCCAACATCCCGAAACCCCAACAGCACGACAAATGTCCCACCGGACCAAAAGCCCACCGCTCCGAAAACGCCACGCTGCCCGTGTGGCGTTTTTTTGTTTTTTGTTTTGCCCTTAAAATCTTAGTGTAGTTTGACGCGCAAACGCGAAGATACCGTTTAATAGTGTAAACTACTAATAAGACACGTTAGCCCCCTAGCTAACGGGTCTGACCCCTTTAGCCGAGCGGTTAGTGACGTCGCCTTGTGGTGCAGTACACCCCGTTTCGAATCCGGCACCGGGCAAGAAAATAACCGCTTACATTGGTGGCAGCGGTGGGACCCGGAAGTGTGCAGATCCTCAGAAGTCTCTTCGGAGCGCGGGAATAACAAAGCGCGAGGGCGCGCTTCCGGGGAGGGTGACGAGTGTAAACTAGTAATAAGACCCGTTAGCCCCTAGCTAACGGGTCTGACCCTTTAGCCGAGCGGGCGTTGGTAAACATCGGATCACAAAGAGCCACGCATATCAACAGCTCTGACAACGACTCCTAGAGGATAAATTCGGAGTCTCATCACCAGCCAGTCAGACTAGCTTGGTCTAGTCAGAAAGGCACGAACTGAGGAAGCCTCTTGGATGAGAGGCGAAACGTCTTCACGGATATATACCAAGTCCAGTTGATCTTGATTCAACTCTTTTAGATAACCATGACCTGGATGAATGAGAACCTTCACAGACATGTGACTGTGAGCCTCTTAAACAATAACGAAAAACAATTCTGACTGGTAAAGGCAAACTGACCTTACAATAAATGAATGTTCATCTATGTAAAGAATGAATGGAATTATTCTGCTGCGCCATTTCAGTTGGATGACACCAGTGATGACAACATATAGGCCTGATGGGAAATGTGATTGTAATTTTGAGTCAAATGCTCACAGTTGAATAGGTTCATTGAATTGTATTTTAGCAAGGAGGACTTTCTTGTTTTTAAGTGCCAGTCTAGATGTTGGATTAAGCTAATTTTGTTTTATGAAAATCCTAGGAAATTTGGCTTCCCCATACAGCGCCACCTATGCAGATAATTATTGATATTTACCATCTGTTGTATAGCAAACATAGTGAACATCACTGTCCTCATTATGTAACAAAAATAAAAGCAATTTTGACAAAAGTTTAAAATTTTAACTGATCCTGTTCTGTATTACAGTGTCCAATTACAGAAGAGAGGGACAGCAGGATGGAGAGATCCCCAACTGTAAGTCAGGAAATGAGATGGAGAGATCAGCAGCCACAGAGTATGGCGATACCCCCCACTGCATTGCAGGTGGCAGAGCTCTCACGAACATGCCTGGACGATATCGCATTCCTCCAGAGACATCTCAAGCAGAGATATACTTATCAAGCGAACCAATGGCATCAGACTCATGTCCTCAGGAGAGAATGTATACTCCACTCTGAAGTGGCACAGGCCGATATTTATCTCCATGACATCATGCAGCGAGAAAAGGAGTTGTTGCTAATGAGAGAGGAGAAGTCGTGCTTAACAGAGATGGGAAATAGCTTGCAAGCCATCCTGCACGAGGCTGCAAACCTCCAGATATATCTCCAGGAGAGATATGCTGATCATGACAAACTTCTCTGTCAGAATAAGATCTTCCAGAGCCATTGTCTCCTAACATCGAAAGAGGCAGAGACTGCTCTTTCCGCCAAGGAGGCCATGGAGAAAGAAAACGAGACAATCCTGCAAGAAAAATACGTACTACAGGAGCAGTTGGATGCTCTGCAGAGAGACACCGTCCTGCAGAGAGCTGCCACCCAAAAGTATCAGGTGTTAATTCAAAACGCTAAATTTGTTCTTGAAGGCAACCTGCACCAGATGCAATGCCTCTTTCAGGAGATTTGCCAACAGGAGCCAAGACAGGAAAAGATAGAGGCTACCCTCCTCCAGGCACAGGAGGTGTTAAAAATTCACCTCCAGCAGTTTGAGGAGGAGTCTTGTCTCTTGGAGAATGAGGAGACCTACAAGGATACCAGTGCAGATGACAGAGAGCAGGTGGTGGCCCTGCAGACAGATGCCATCCTGCAGACAGCCACTGCCCTGAAGGTGCAGGAGTTAAAAACTCCTGCCCTGGAGAAAATAAAGCCTCTGGTGGAGCAGGGGGAACTCCTCACTGACAATGCGGAGCTTTGGGAGCAGAGTGCAAAAAAGATGGCTGATGCCCTCCTCCAGGCAGAGCAGGATTTCATAAGACACCTCCAGCGGTGGCAGGAGGAGAAGGAGAGTCTCCTTATACAACAAGAGGACCTCCTTTGTCAGAACGAAATCCTACAGCGCGAGTGCCTCATCAACGCCGAAAAGGCAGAGGCTGCTGATTCTGTCAAGGAGCTCATGGAGCAAGGAAGGGAGTTTATCCTATTAGAAAAAAGCGTGCTCCTACAGGAGGTGCAGGACCTGCAGAGAGACGTTGCCCTGAAGGATGAGGCATTACAGCAAACTGCCAACATGCTTGGTAATAACTCTCACCTGGTGCAATACCTCTCTGAGGCGCTTCATCGAGGGGAGCCGAGAAAAGAAAAGATAGCAGCTTCCCTCTTCCAGGCAGAGGAGGTGTTGAGTAGACAGTTCCAGCAGCTCCAGGAGGAGATTTGTCTTATCCTGGACAATGAAGAGTGCTCCATGAATGGCAGAGGAGATGGCAGAAACAGGTATGATCACTGTGTATCTAGTGGCAGATGGAAGAAACAATGCACATGTAACTTTTTCTATGTGTCTCAGTGAAATGGCTCAAATAAGTTTGCAGTAATGTCAGAAAATCAGTGTACAGCAGTAGGACGTGTTAAAGTGTATTAACAGTAGAATGACAAGAGTTTTGTACTTTACAGAGTTTCAGCTAAGGGGGAAACAGCCTCAACTGACGAAGAGGAGAAGGAGGAGGCCAGGGCAGGAGCAACCTCCCCTGTTAAAAAGCAGGACGAAAGAATACTTAGCAGTCCAGAACCCTTGGAAGAATGCAGTGTAAGAAGTTTTTGCCCTACAGAAGCACCCTTACCTGCAGAAGAGGAGACGGAGGCCAAGGGAGGACACAAGTGTAAGAAGGGCCGTCTCCGGCGCTTCTTCGCGAGGCTGAGGAGGATCTTCTGCTGCTCTTGTTCCCAAAATGACGAAGTTCCCTCTTGAAAGAGCCATTTTCTCATCAACACTGCTACCACATGACCAACTAAGGCCTTAAAAAAAAAGAAGATAATACAGCCTTAAGAAAAGAAATCATGTGTTCCACCTTTCACAAGCGTACCAAAAATCACATCCTCTTTTTTATTAGTTCAGAGAAATTGTCACATTTAGGAAACAACCAGTAATGCAGATCTTCCCAAAAGACACCAGCAAACTGACATTCATGAAACACATGCTCTGTTGTTTCAGTGTGTTCACTGCAAAATGAGCCGTTGTTACAGTCTAAACCAAATCCCTGTCTTCAACATTCTCCAGAAGGAGCTATTCCACTGACAAGTGCACTTCCTTTACTTTTGGTCCAATTGGAAACTTAAAGAATCTTGTTCTCAATTTGTCAGCTTCATCTTTGGAGAAATATTGTAAAATTGAGTTTCCGTTGGATGAAAAGGGATGTAATTCGTTGACAAAAACTCTCCAGATTGTGGTGTTGGGCAATTTTAGACCGATGAGATCATGTCCATACAGCCAAGGTTTAGGAAGGTGTTGTTCTACATTACTTTGATACAAGTTATAAGAAATCATTCATGATTATAGTGTGGGACTGCTTTGATAACAGTATCACATTGTTTTCAGTCATTTCAATTAAATTTTGAATACAAATTCTCTTAAGATATAACATTTCCTGTATTTTCCATTAAGTGCACTACAGACCACAATACTTTCTCAAGCCCTTTTTATAAAACAAGAATTTATTTCTGAATACCACATAACTGCAATTCCACAATGGCGTGGTATGGGGACTAAAATTATGCTTGTAGATCATTTTCCAATATAGTAACATCTGTTGATGAACCGTGGATAATTTGATAGATGTGATTATGACCTTCAAAAACTCCCTAAGAAGAAGGTTGATGCCTCCAACTTTCAGGAAAATTTGGTTTGGGATATGGAATCATAAGCTGTTTTCATTTTTCACAAAGGACCTTAACCAATTTATTTTGATAGAACCATTAACACATTCAGTGTCCATGGCTTTTAGCCCTCCTTCTTCATAATCTGTACCCATAATTCCTTTTCTAATATAGTGTGTTGCTCTTTTCCAGATATAATTACAGTTGACCTGCTTTGTTGCTTTCATTGCATTCTTGGGGAGTGGCATTGAGTAAGCTGGGTACATGAATCTTGAAATGCACTCCGTTTGTGTGAGAAAAGAATCGGCCAATAATAGAGGCCTTTTTAGGACCACGAATTTAGATAAGATTTACATTTATCTAGATTATTCCAAATGTTGAGATTATCCAGTGTGTTATCCTTTTTAATGTGTAGTATAGTTGATTTAACAGGGACCTTATGATTTGTTGTCAGAGCAGAATTATGAATTGGAAGTTATTCACATTTTTTAAGGTTTAATCTTAAAATGAGCGTGTTGACCGGTGTGGTTAGATGGCAAAAAGAAAAAAGAAACTGCACGGCGAGGTCATGTACCGTGCTGTGTCCTGAATTTTGTTAATGTAAAAACAAGAAAAACGATTTGTTCCTGGGAAGAAAATAAAGTTGCTAGAACTACAACGGACTGTGTGTCGCCTTCATTTGGTGGGTGCAACATAAATTTGGTGTTTCCACCCGGTTTGTAACAAAGTTCAGGACATTTGCTGACCAACTAACTGAAGAACAAAACCAAGAGGACGGTGTTGGCAGTGACAAGCTGAACATTCAAGTACACGGCAACGGACGAGAGCAACAGCAGAGATGTGAGATTGAGTACTTAACTATCTAGCAAAGTGTGACCTGAGTGGGAAGCTACATTAGTGGAGATACAAGGAAAATTACCCACACTTTCCGTGGAGGAACTGAATTGCCACATGTGCTCAATGATAAACATGGAGGTTAACAAGAATAACATTCACATCGCTCATTGAGGAGACTTATCATGCAACTGTTGGAGGGTGATGATGTCATTTCGCTTGAGGATGAGGGACTGTCGCTATTGTTAGAAGTTAACCAAAAAATCGATACTCTGAAAGGCAAGTGTTTTAAGTGATGAGGACGGCAATTCCAATCACATGGTATTCAATGTTAATATTGTTGATCATTACTTCTACTTTTATATCCATTTTACAATTTCCAAATAACATAAACTTAGTTTTGTTTAGATTTGATGATAATTTGTTTCTGTCAAACCACATTTTTAACTTTTTCATTCCAGCTGTGATCAACTCCAAAAGCTCCTGTAAATTCTCCCTGGAGCAAAAAATGTTGTGTCATCAGCAAAACTGGATTTCAATAGACTTGATACCTTACATATGTCATTGATAAACAGAACAAACAGTTAAGGGCCTAATACTGATCCCAGTTGGACTCCACAAGTAATGTCCATGCATGTTGCTTTGTAGTCACTGTTCTGCACAAACTGTCTGTTTCCCACATAACTTTTCAGCTAATTCAGCCCCACCCCATGACACCATACCTTATCATTTTATTAAGTACTATTTCATGGTCAATTGTATCAAACTTTTTTAAAAATCTATAAATACTCCCACTGTATACTTCTTGTTATCAATACACTAGTTATTTTTTCTATTAGCTCCATTAATGCCATAGATGTCGATCTTTTTGATCAGAGCCCATACTGACTGTCTCGACAACAATTTATCTTTCTCAATAAAATTATTAAACCTTGCAGTATAGAGTTTTTCGAAAATCTTACAGAACTGGGAAAGTAAGGACACAGGCCTGTGATTGGTAAAGTGATGTCTTTCCCCAGCTTTATATAATGGGATAACTTTAGCAATTTTCATATTGCATGGAAATGTATCAGTTTTGAAAGACAAGTTGCAGATGTAAGTCAGTGGGTTTATAAAACCATCAATGACTTTCTTAACAAAAGTCATGTAAATTCCATTTGTCAGTCGACGTTTACTCTTGTTAACAATATCAATGATTTCTTTTCCTTCTACAGCTCTCAGCAAGTTTGAACTTTGAATTCTATCCCCATAATACTCAATAGCCCCCACCTCTTGGATGTGGGTCATCGATTTCTTCTGCCAGTTTTGGTCCTACACTTACAAAAAATTTGTTAGACCCATTTACCACATCATTCATATTGTTTACAGTTTTATCATTGTCTATGAAATACTGAGGGTAACTGGTGTTTGTTGATCCATTTCTACTACTACTACTACTACTACTACTTTTGGGTGCTCCCGTTAGGGGTCGCCACAGTGGATCTTCTGTTTCCATTTCTTCCTGTCCTCTGCATCTTCCTCTGTCATGCCAGCCACACATCCATAAAGCATCCCAGCAGAGACTCACCCCATCAGGTCACAGATGCAGAACCCTTAAATGGAGCAGAGATCTCTTTGGCAGAAGGTTTGTGCTTTCAGGCCCGTAGCCAGAAACATGTTTTGGGGGGGGGGGGGTCGGGCAACACTGCCGAAAGCTACCGGTAAATAAAATTCCCACACTGTATACTATAGCCTAATACCCGACCGTACAGTAAATGTCAATGTATTAATGGCCTATAGATAATCATCAATGCATTAATAAATAAAAGTGGGTCTTACCTTATAAAAGCAGGTCCAATCGTCTTTTTTGTCTGCAAAAGATGTCCAGTACCTCTTCCGGCGTCACCACAATGTCTCTGTGCTCCGAGAGCAATGTCAGTCCATTAAGCCGTCTTTCCGTCATTGTACTGCGCATTTTGTCCTTGATCCTTCCCAGACGGGAAAAACTTCTCTCGACATGGGCACTGGTGACAGGAAGCGTGGTCGAAACGCGGAGAAGCTTGAAGATGCTTGGAAACAACTCACTGTTACAGGCACTTAATGCCTCAATGGCATTTCGTGGAACATAAGTTGCATCTTTCCATTTATCCCGCCAGGTGTCAATTTCTGACTTTCCAACTTCCAGATGCGGTGACACTTCATCAGGATACAGGTTGGAGAGCGCTTGAGCTGAGCTGTCGTTCAGCATGCTGACCTTAGATGGCAGTAAGGAGCAGAGGTTGGAGATCACATTTCTGTGTTTGCTGAAGCGTTCCTTCATCTGTGATGAATAAAAGTCAAGCATGACTATGAAAAGCTTTTGCCGGTAGTGATTTTCACAGGCCTTCAATGGATCCTCATTGCAGTCCATGCCTCTTCGTGGTCGACATTCAACCCCATACTTGGCTGCTTGGGAAGAGGTCTTTTGGAAAATCTGCCTGAACTCCATCTCAGAGTTAGCTCCCATCTCATCTACCTGCTTAATAACAGCATCAGCAGCTGAAACGCAACTCACCAAGTCACAATTTTCCTTCTGAAGGAAGGTGGACAGGTGGTAGATTTTTGCAAGCATCTTCCCACTCACATTCATGGACAGCATGAATTCTGCATTGTCAGTTGAATTAAAGAGCTGAGTGGCTTTGACAGATGTGTCTCCTGTGAAGGTTTCACTGATTTTCTGCAGGCTGGGTCGCACAGGGTCTAAAAGCTCCTTGAATGTAAATATTGCGTCGTGGCGTTCGACCCATCTCGTTTCACACAACTTCGTCAGTCGCGTTTTCTTGCAGTCGGGTAAAAGACGCTCCGTCTCGTGTCGCAGACTGCATGCAGACCGCAAAGCCCAATCATGGAAAAAAGTGCAGATTTCCGAGACAATTCCAAAGCAATTTCGCACCATTTGTACAGTGCAGCACTTGTTTAGGGCCAAATTCAAACTGTGGCTGGCACAGTGCACATAAACTGCTTGCTTGTGCTTCTCTTTGATTTTAGCTTGGGCACCATTTAAACGGCCACTCATGGCAGATGCGCCGTCGTATCCCTGGCCACGTAAAAAACTGTAAATCAACGTCTGCATTTGTCAACTGACTTTCGATTGAATTGGCGATTGCCTCCCCGGTTAACTTCTCAATATCAACAAAGGACAAAAAATCCTCTCTGATGCTATATTGGCTGTCATGCTGGTTCACGTATCTGACACAGACAGAAAGCTGCTCCCGCCCTGAAACATCTTTCATTTCATCTGCCAACACAGCGAAACACTGCGCGGAGTTTACTTTCAGCACCAGTTTGTTTGTTATCACATCTCCAATGATGCTGATTATTTCATTTTGTACATCAGGACTGCAGTAGCTAGCGTTTGCTGCACATTTACTCAAGTGTTGTAACAGTACTGTGTCGCCAGATGTAGCCCTAAACCTGAGTAAAGCCCTGAAATTTCCGTCATTGTGAGTTGGCTCATTCAATGTCACTGGTCCTGAATCAATATCACCTCTCAGGGCGAGTTCTTGGCGACCGCAAAAAATCAACGTTGCAATGATGCTTTTGAGTTTTTCTCTGTTTTCTTGGACTCGCTTTTTTCTCTCAGAATCTAGCCTCAGTGAAATTGCATCCATTTTATTGTTGAGAACCATTTGGAAATTGTCCGCTTTCAAACATGCATCCTTGTGATATGCCTTTTGTGCATGGTCTTTGAACGTCTCTAAAGCATGTTTCCAGTCTGAGAAGTGGACATTAATTAGCTTGCCAGCTTGTCTGTGCCCTCCCTTGCCCACATGCTCGACTGCAAACGCAACACAGTGCTTACAAAAACAACCGTCGGACCTTGTTGAGTATACTAGCTAGCCAGCTAAACTGGTCAATCCCATGACGTTGGAAACGTAGTTTACCTCCTAGTTTTGTAGGGAATGTTTGTCCGATATTGGCCGTCCAGTCCAGTGAGTATATTTCTCTTCTCTGTTCGTCTGATATTTTCCCACGAATATAATCCACAAAGTCGTGTGAAAACGTTTCCGAGGTAGAGGACGGCGGCGGGTCTGCTAACTCTTGCTCCGTCTCCGAGGAGGGCAGCGGGTCTGCTAACACTTGCTCCGGAAAATCGGTAACGTTAGTGACCAGATCATCTGTAATGTTCTTGTTTTTCTTGTTTGAGTCGGGTCACGTTGAAACAAAAAAATCACTGATTTTACGAATATTAACTTTACTGCTCTTGCCTGATTTACAGGCAGCTTTCGGCGGCTCCATTGCTTTTGAAAAGCAAACTATAGATCGACCATTTAG
Organism: Lampris incognitus; assembly: GCF_029633865.1. Classification (NCBI taxonomy): domain Eukaryota; kingdom Metazoa; phylum Chordata; class Actinopteri; order Lampriformes; family Lampridae; genus Lampris; species Lampris incognitus. Next base: position 13,220,675 of record NC_079225.1, on the reverse strand, counting down.
CTAGCATAACCAGTGGCAGGTTGCTTAGCTGACTCGTCAGACCCGTGAGCCAATCAAAAGCGTGTGATTTTATTAGTTTTACGAAACAGACCAATAAGATACATCATGTTTGGAAACAAATTAACTGACAGGTTTAACGCCTGTCAGTCACGATAGATGCAGTGTATGAGTAGGCTAGAGGGGCGGTGACAAATAATCAAAACGATAACTAAATAATTATTGGTGCCATTTCAGACGGGCCGTGGGGTTTCGGGGGGGGGGGGGGTTCAGACACGAAAACCACCTACCTGGCTACGTGCCTGTGTCCTTTCTGCCATAGCAGCACTAGAGCCAGATTTATCTGTGGGTGTGATTCATGTACTATATGTGCTGGGATACAGGCGGGGAATGAATGTTATGTTTATTTCAAACGTGGACACGTGGGACATACCATATATGGTATTTCGAACGTGGTCACGTGGGACATACCATATATGGTATTTCGACCGTGGTCACGTGGGAATCGGTGAATTCGTCACGGTTTAGGGTTTATAAGAGCGCGCAGCAGCCGCGGCAGTCATTCGATTGTTTGACCTCGGAGAGAACGCATCGACTCGGAGTCACACACAGCGAAGTGAGAAAAGAACGAAGTACAAGACAACACACAAGAGAGCTGGTCTGAACCACAAGTCCCATCAGCAGGAAGGCAACCAGCAGGTAGAAATACACCAAGCCAGACAGGTGAGGGTCCAACTCAGACAGACAGTTCTTGTACTAACAGACTTAAGTGTTTGCCACTGATATGTTAAGCAGATAGAAACACGTTTCATCGTCACACATTTAATCGCTATTAAGAGGCTAGGGAAAATATCATGGAATTTTTTTTTTTACCTTCAACCAAACCATGTATATACCCCAGCGTGGAATACGAAAGGAAGGCACTGGCCTGCCTTCACCACTATCCGCCATGAAATACCTGTTTTAAGGATTTTGTCTTGAGAACATCGGCTATTCAAACCCTCCAAAACTCTTCTACAAAGTGTAAACCGCTGACGTCATTCTCTTGTATTCACTTAACAAAGAATTAAAACGTCAGCTAGATTTCCCCTCTTCGTTTGGCTGCGATATTCGGGCGATTTGCGTCACTTTTCGAAGCGAGTGACGTCATCCACAGGGACTGCCAATGGTTACGACGGCCCAACATTTATTTAAAAAAAAACAAAAAAACAACAACAACGGCCCAACATCCCGAAACCCCAAAAGCACGACAAATGTCCCACCGGACCGAAAGCCCACCCGTCCGACGGCCCGCCGCCCCAAAAACAAAAGCCCACCGCTCCGAAAACGCCACGCTGCCCGTGTGGTGTTTTTTTGTTTTACCCTTTAAATCTTAGTGTAGTTTGACGCGCAAACGCGAAGATACCGTTTAATAGTGTAAACTACTAATAAGACACGTTAGCCCCTAGCTAACGGGTCTGACCCTTTAGCCAAGCGGTTAGTGACGTCGCCTTGTGGTGCAGTACACCCCGTCCGAATCCCGCACCGGGCAAGAAAATAACCGCTTACATTGGTGGCAGCGGTGGGACCCGGAAGTGTGCAGATCCTCATAAGTCTCTTCGGAGCGCGGGAATAACAAAGCGCGAGGGCGCGCTTCCGGGGAGGGTGACGACTGTAAACTACTAATAAGACACGTTAGCCCCCTACCTAACAGGTCTGACCCTTGAGCCGAGCGGTTAGTGATGTCGCCTTGTGGCGACGGGCGTTGGTAAACATCGCATCACAAAGAGCCACGCATATCAATAGCTCTGACAACGACTCCTAGAGGATAAATTCTGAGTCTCATCACCAGCCAGTCAGACTAGCTTGGTCTAGTCAGAAAGGCACGAACTGAGGAAACCTCTTGGATGAGAGGCGAAACGTCTTCACGGATATATACCAAGTCCAGTTGCACTTGATTCAACTCTTTTAGATAACCATGACCCGGATGAATGAGAACCTTCACACACATATGACTGCGAGCCTCTTAAACAATAACGAAAAACAATTCTGACTGGTAAAGGCAAACTGACCTTACAATAAATGAATGTTCATCTATGTAAAGAATGAATGGAATTATTCTGCTGCGCCATTTCAGTTGGATGACACCAGTGATGACAACATATAGGCCTGATGGGAAATGTGATTGTAATTTTCAGTCAAATGCTCACAGTTGAATAGGTTCATTGAATCGTATTTTAGCAAGGAGGACTTTCTTGTTTTTAAGTGCCAGTCTAGATGTTGGATTAAGCTAATTTTGTTTTATGAAAATCCTAGGAAATTTGGCTTCCCCATACAGCGCCACCTATGCAGATAATTATTGATATTTACCATCTGTTGTATAGCAAACATAGTGAACATCACTGTCCTCATTATGTAACAAAAATAAAAGCAATTTTGACAAAAGTTTAAAATTTTAACTGATCCTGTTCTGTATTACAGTGTCCAATTACAGAAGAGAGGGACAGCAGGATGGAGAGATCCCCAACTGTAAGTCAGGAAATGAGATGGAGAGATCAGCAGCCACAGAGTATGGCGATACCCCCCACTGCATTGCAGGTGGTAGAGCTCTCACGAACATGCCTGGACGATATCGCATTCCTCCAGAGACATCTCAAGCAGAGATCTACTTATCAAGCGAACCAATGGCATCAGACTCATGTCCTCAGGAGAGAATGTATACTCCACTCTGAAGTGGCACAGGCGGATATTTATCTCCATGATATCATGCAGCGAGAAGAGGAGTTGTTGCTAATGAGAGAGGAGAAGTTGTGCTTAACAGAGATGGGAAATCGCTTGCAAGCCATCCTGCACAAGGCTGCAAACCTCCAGAAATATCTCCAGGAGAGATATGCTGATCATGACAAACTTCTCTGTCAGAATAAGATCTTCCAGAGCCATTGTCTCCTAACATCAAAAGAGGCAGAGACTGCTCTTTCCGCCAAGGAGGCCATGGAGAAAGAAAACGAGACAATCCTGCAAGAAAAATACGTACTACAGGAGCAGTTGGAGGCTCTGCAGAGAGACACCGTCCTGCAGAGAGCCGCCACCCAAAAGTATCAGGTGTTAATTCAAAACGCTAAATTTGTTCTTGAAGGCAACCTGGACCAGATGCAATGCCTCTTTCAGGAGATTTGCCAACAGGAGCCAAGACAAGAAAAGATAGAGGCTACCCTCCTCCAGGCACAGGAGGTGTTAAAAATTCCCCTCCAGCAGTTTGAGGAGGAGTCTTGTCTCTTGGAGAATGAGGAGACCTACAAGGATACCAGTGCAGATGACAGAGAGCAGGTGGTGGCCCTGCAGACAGATGCCATCCTGCAGACAGCCACTGCCCTGAAGGTGCAGGAGTTAAAAACTCCTGCCCTGGAGAAAATAAAGCCTCTGGTGGAGCAGGGGGAACTCCTCACTGACAATGCAGAGCTTTGGGAGCAGAGTGCAAAAAAGATGGCTGATGCCCTAGTCCAGGCAGAGCAGGATTTCAAAAGACACCTCCAGCGGTGGCAGGAGGAGAAGGAGAGTCTCCTTATACAACAAGAGGACCTCCTTTGTCAGAATGAAATCCTACAGCGCGAGTGCCTCATCAACGCTGAAAAGGCAGAGGCTGCTGATTCTGTCAAGGAGCTCATGGAGCAAGGAAGGGAGTTTATCCTATTAGAAAAAAGCGTGCTCCTACAGGAGGTGCAGGACCTGCAGAGAGACGTTGCCCTGAAGGATGAGGCATTACAGCGAACTGCCAACATGCTTGGTAATAACTCTCACCTGGTGCAATACCTCTCTGAGGCGCTTCATCGAGGGGAGCCGAGAAAAGAAAAGATAGCAGCTTCCCTCTTCCAGGCAGAGGAGGTGTTGAGTAGACAGTTCCAGCAGCTCCAGGAGGAGATTTGTCTTATCTTGGACAATGAAGAGTGCTCCATGAATGGCAGAGGAGATGGCAGAGACAGGTAGGATCACTGTGTATCTAGTGGCAGATGGAAGAAACAATGCACATGTAACTTTTTCTATGTGTCTCAGTGAAATGGCTCAAATAAGTTTGCAGTAATGTCAGAAAATCAGTGTACAGCAGTAGGACGTGTTAAAGTGTAATAACAGTAGAATGACAAGAGTTTTGTACTTTACAGAGTTTCAGCTAAGGGGGAAACAGCCTCAACTGACGAAGAGGAGAAGGAGGAGGCCAGGGCAGGAGCAACCTCCTCTGTTAAAAAGGAGGACGAAAGAATACTTGGCAGTCCAGACCCCTCGGAAGAATGCAGTGTAAGAAGTTTTTGCCCTACAGAAGCACCCTTACCTGCAGAAGAGGAGACGGAGGCCAAGGGAGGACACAAGTGTAAGAAGGGCCGTCTCCGGCGCTTCTTCACCAGGCTGAGGAGGATCTTCTGCTGCTCTTGTTCCCAAAATGACTAAGTTCCCTCTTGAAAGAGCCATTTTCGCATCAACGCTGCTACCACATGACCAACAAAGGCCTTAAAAAAAAGAAGATAATACAGCCTTAGGAAAAGAAATACGGCCTTAAAATATGGCCTTAAACATACAACCTTAAAAAATAAAATGTCGTGTCTCATTCATTTTTTTGTTGTTATTGTTATCGGTCATTTATGATACTTAAAACGGAGGATAAACTGACATTACAGGGAGATTAGCACACCAAGTGTGTCTTGTATACTTGTATCAGGTGTGTGTACATGCATATATACTTTGACTAACATATGCTTGCAATGTTACCAGTGAAAATAATCACAGAACAAATGCAGTCGATGTGAGTATCTCCAGGACTGTAGCTTTGATTTTATGTTGTGTTATTCGGCTATTATGTTCACTACTAAGTGCAACCCAGAGCATTTCAAACCACGAGATATTCTTGGCTTGGTGGTCCTGTATTACTAAGGAGCCCCTTTTTTAAACAGTGTGGGTATTGAGTGATTGTGTCCCCCGAAAAGCTCTACATACACCGCAGGTTCAATGAATGCTCTTTTCTTTGCACACCGAACTGAACTACCCAAATACCAACACTGGCTGGAGGCCATTAACCGCCACAGGAGTTGGGCTATGGTGGCCACCACACCAGCCAGCCCCCAACATTGTCCCAGTCACACAATAACTGAAAACCATACAACACAACCACAATAACCAAAACATGAACACATCACTAAAATGGTTTTAACATGAACTTTAACAGTCCCATGAGCTATGCCCCCCCCCCCCCCCAGCACAGAAGCGCCGAGAGAGTGACCGGCCTCCCCCGGTCGCTGCAGTATTATTTCCATAAGCTGTTTTTGTTGACGTTATTCGACCCCGGAGAAGCGGCTGATAATGAGATGAGATGTTTTCGTTTCGACCTGGACTCAGGAAGTATCCCAAAGCAACAGAGAAAGAATATTTTACATTTATTTACATTTTCATATATTTACTTCACTGCCACTTTACACTCCATCCATGAATACATGGTTTTCTGTCTGTTTATCAGTCAGTCTGTCTGTTTATTTGTCTCTGTATCTTTTGCTATTCAACGATTGTCCTTCGTACGTTGAGCTGAGTGGCAGCACGGTGGCGCAGTGGTTAGTGCAGTCGCCTCACAAGAAAGAAGGTCCTAGGTTCGAGCCTCGGGGTAGTCCAACCTTGGGTGTCATCCTGGGTCATCCTCTGTGTGGAGTTTGCATGTTCTCCCTGTGTCAGCCTGGGTTTCCTCCAGGTGCTCCGGCTTCCTCCCCGGTCCAAAGACATGTAGCTCAGGTGAATCGGCCGTACTAAATCGTCCCTAGGTGTGAATGTGTGTGTCGGCCTGGCAGCCTGTCCAGGGGGTCATCAAGAAGCGAATCCGCATCTCCTACTCCGCAAGCGACAACGTTGACCAGTCGACTAAAGAGTCCGACCCGTTAGTCAAGGAGCAACGTGTCTACTTATCCATGCACGTTACACTACCGCCCTCCTTCGGGAAGCGCGTCCCCACGTTTCAGCATATCAACTCCCTCACGCCTCTGGGCGTACGCGCTTCCGATGACCTCACGGTCTCACCATCCTACTTCTGACACCAATGTAGCGAATTCAGGGGGGCAGCCCGGGAACCGCCACAACCAGGACTCGAACCCGTGTCTCCCGCTCCGCAAGCGACAACGTTAACCAGTCGACTAAAGGGTCCGACCCGTTAGTCAAGGACCAACGTGTCTACTTATCCATGAACGTTACAGTATTGTAGCGAATTCGAGGGGCAGTCTGGGAGACCGTCGCCACAGCGAACCCGTACCCGTATCTCCAACTCCGAAAGCGACAACGTTAACCAGTCGACTAAAGGATCCAACCCGTTAGTCAAGGGCCAACGTGTCTACTTATCCATGCACGTTACAGTATTGTAGCGATCACGATGACTAGACTCGCAAGTCCTTGGCTAACGGGTCGGACCCTTTAGTCGACTGTTGAGCGTTCGCGTCTCGCTGCGGCGCCCCCGAATTCGCTACACTCGTATCAGAAGTGGGATGGTGAGACTGTGAGGCCATCGGAGGCGCGTGAACCCAGAGGCGTGAGGAAGTTGGCATGCTGAAGCGCGGGGACGCGCTTCCCGAAGGAGGGTTGGGGGGTGGTGTAACTGTAGTAACTTGAACGACACGCGTACTTTATAATAAGAACGCTTTACTGAACTGAATGGGACCAATACATAGCCGAATTGCGGTGCACTAACAACCCACAAGCCCTAACATGGCACACACCAATAGACTGACGGACACAACTAATGTACTTCCTGTGCAACGTCCTAAAATGGTCCGGGTACCGCATAAAAGGATAATAATAAAACTAATCATGTTTAACTCATTACAACACTTACAACAGTAACGATTACGGATGCATAGATTCGCTAGCCCTTGGCTAACGGGTTGGACTCTTTAGTTGACTGGTTAGCGCAGCGACCCGGGTTCGCTTCCCGACTGCGGCAGATTCCCGGCTGCCCCCTGAATTCGCCACATTGGTGTCAGAAGTGGTATTGTGAGGCCATCGGAAGCGCGTGCGCCCAGAGGCGTGAGGGAGCTGGTTTGCTGAAGTGCGGGGACGTGCTTCCTGAAAGACAGGGGTAGTGTAACGATCACGAATGACTAGACTCGCTAGCCCTTAGCTAACGGGTCGGACCCTTTAGCGCAGGCGGCCCGGATTCGCGTCTCGGCTAGCTGAAGAAAATAAAGTTGCTAGAACTACAACGGACTGTGTGTCGCCTTCATTTGGTGGGTGCAACATAAATTTGGTGTTTCCACCCGGTTTGTAACAAAGTTCAGGACATTTGCTGACCAACTAACTGAAGAACAAAACCAAGAGGACGGTGTTGGCAGTGACAAGCTGAACATTCAAGTACACGGCAACGGACGAGAGCAACAGCAGAGATGTGAGATTGAGTACTTAACTATCTAGCAAAGTGTCACCTGAGTGGGAGGCTACATTAGTGGAGATACAAGGAAAATTACCGACACTTTCCGTGGAGGAACTGAATTGCCACATGTGCTCAATGATAAACATGGAGGTTAACAAGAATAACATTCACATCGCTCATTGAGGAGACTTATCATGCAACTATTGGAGGGTGATGATGTCATTTCGCTTGAGGATGAGGGACTGTCTCTATTGTTAGAAGTTAACCAAAAAATCGATACTCTGAAAGGCAAGTGTTTTAAGTGATGAGGACGGCAATTCCAATCACATGGTATTCCATGTTAATATTGTTGATCATTACTTCTACTTTTATATCCATTTTACAATTTCCAAATAACATAAACTTAGTTTTGTTTAGATTTGATGATAATTTGTTTCTGTCAAACCACATGTTTAACTTTTTCATTCCAGCTGTGAGCAACTCCAAAAGCTCCTGTAAATTCTCCCTGGAACAAAAAATGTTGTGTCATCAGCAAAACTGAATTTCAATAGACTTGATACCTTACATATGTCATTGATAAACAGAACAAACAGTTAAGGGCCTAATACTGACCCCAGTTGGACTCCACAAGTAATGTCCATGTATGTCGCTTTGTAGTCACTGTTCTGCACAAACTGTCTGTTTCCCACATAACTTTTCAGCCAATTCAGCCCCACCCCATGACAAAAAACCCTATCATTTTATTAAGTACTATTTCATGGTCAATTGTATCAAACTTTTTTAAAAAATCTATAAATACTCCCACTGTATACTTCTTGTTATCAATACACTAGTTATTTCTTCTATTGGCTCCATTAATGCCATAGATGTCGATCTTTTTGATCAGAGCCCATACTGACTGTCTCGACAACAATTTATCTTTCTCAATAAAATTATTAAACCTTGCAGTATAGAGTTTTTCGGAAATCTTACAGAACTGGGAAAGTAAGGACACAGGCCTGTGATTGGTAAAGTGATGTCTTTCCCCAGCTTTATATCGTGGGATAACTTTAGCAATTTTCATATTGCATGGAAATGTATCAGTTTTGAAAGACAAGTTGCAGATGTAAGTCAGTGGGTTTATAAAACCATCAATGACTTTCTTAACAAAAGTCATGTAAATTCCATTTGTCAGTCGATGTTTACTCTTGTTAACAATATCAATGATTTTTTTTCCTTCTACAGCTCTCAGCAAGTTTGAACTTTGAATTCTATCCCCATAATACTCAATAGCCCCCACCTCTTGGATGTGGGTCATCGATTTCTTCTGCCAGTTTTGGTCCTACACTTACAAAAAATTTGTTAGACCCATTTACCACATCATTCATATTGTTTACAGTTTTATCATTGTCTATGAAATACTGAGGGTAACTGGTGTTTGTTGATCCATTTCTACTACTACTACTACTACTACTACTACTACTACTTTTGGGTGCTCCCGTTAGGGGTCGCCACAGTGGATCTTCTGTTTCCATTTCTTCCTGTCCTCTGCATCTTCCTCTGTCATGCCAGCCACACATCCATAAAGCATCCCAGCAGAGACTCACCCCATCAGGTCACAGATGCAGAACCCTTAAATGGAGCAGAGATCTCTTTGGCAGAAGGTTTGTCCTTTCTGCCATAGCAGCACTAGAGCCAGATTTATCTGTGGGTGTGATACATGTACTATATGTGCTGGGATACAGGCGGGGAATGAATGTTATGTTTATATATCTGTACACATATCTGTATGTTGAGGTGTGGTTATCTGTTTCTGTGCATGCACTGGCTGTGCATGCACTGGCTGTGCATGCACTGGCTGTGCATGCACTGGCTGTGCATGCACTGGCTGTGCATGCACTGGCTGTGCATGCACTATCTATCTATCTATCTATCTATCTATCTATCTATCTATCTATCTATCTATCTATCTATCTATCTATCTATCTATCTATCTATCTATCTATCTATCTATCTATCTATCTACTAGTAAAGTACTAGTAAGACACTCTGGATGAGCGTGAACTTTAAATGTAAATATACAGTACGGTGGCATAGGCAGAAATCACAGTATGGGTGGGTACAGAGAAAATCAGGTGGGCCTAGCTCGTCCAGGACCAATCACACTTAATAGGCTCTGAAACGCAAATTTCAACCAAAATAGGCAATTACAACTATACTTGCCTGAATGCAACACATTGTAATCATACAAGGCGTAAACATCATCAGAGATAATGTTACAAGCACCAAGACCAACATTAACAGCATCACACAGCCTGGCACGGTGGCCACACACACACACACACACACACACACACACACACACACACACACACAGCTGACAGACACAACAGCGTCGTTAATGATGCATCTTTAACTTTAGTGCACGTTCTCTTGAACATCAACTTTATTACCATATATGGTATTTCGAACGTGGTCACGTGGGAAATACCATATATGGTATTTCGAACGTGGACACGTGGGACATACCATATATGGTATTTCGAAAGTGGTCAAGTGGGACATACCATATATGGTATTTCGAACGTGGTCACGTGGGAATCGGTGAATTCGTCACGGTTTAGGGTTTATAAGAGCGCGCAGCAGCCGCGGCAGTCATTCGATTGTTTGACCTCGGAGAGAACGCATCGACTCGGAGTCACACACAGCGAAGTGAGAAAAGAAAGAAGTACAAGACAACACACACGAGAGCTGGTCTGAACCACAAGTCCCATCAGCAGGAAGGCAACCAGGAGGTAGAAATACACCAAGCCAGACAGGTGAGGGTCCAAGTCAGACAGACAGTTCTTGTAGTGATATTTACAGACTTTGTGTTTGCCACTGATATGTTAAGCAGATAGAAACACGTTTAATCATCACACATTTAATCGCTATTAAGAGGCTAGGGAAAATATCATGGAATTTTTGTTTTACCTTCAACCAAACCATGTATATACCCCAGCGTGGAATACGAAAGGAAGGCATTGGCCTGCCTTCACCACTATCCGCCATGAAATACCTGTTTTAAGGATTTTGTCTTGAGAACATCGGCTATTCAAACCCTCCAAAACTCTTCTAAAAAGTGTAAACAGCTGACGTCCTTCTCTTGTATTGAGTTTACAAAGAATTAAAACGTCAGCTAGATTTTCCCCTCTTCGTTTGGCTGCGATATTCGGGCGATTTGCGTCACTTTTCGAAGCGAGTGACATCATCCACGGGGACTGCCAATGGCCCAACATCCCGAAACCCCAACAGCACGACAAATGTCCCACCGGACCGAAAGCCCACCCGTCCGACGGCCCGCCGCCCCAAAAACAAAAGCCCACCGCTCCGAAAACGCCACGCTGCCCGTGTGGCGTTTTTTTGTTTTGCCCTTAAAATCTTAGTGTCGTTTGACGCGCAAACGCGAAGATACCGTTTAATAGTGTAAACTACTAATAAGACACGTTAGCCCCCTAGCTAACGGGTCTGACCCTTTAGCCGAGCGGTTAGTGATGTCGCCTTGTGGCGACGGGCGTTGGTAAACATCGCATCACAAAGAGCCACGCATATCAACAGCTCTGACAACGACTCCTAGAGGATAAATTCTGAGTCTCATCACCAGCCAGTCAGACTAGCTTGGTCTAGTCAGAAAGGCACGAACTGAGGAAGCCTCTTGGATGAGAGGCGAAACGTCTTCACGGATATATACCGAGTCCAGTTGCACTTGATTCAACTCTTTTAGATAACCATGACCTGGATGAATGAGAACCTTCACAGACATGTGACTGTGAGCCTCTTAAACAATAACGAAAAACAATTCTGACTGGTAAAGGCAAACTGACCTTACAATAAATGAATGTTAATCTATGTAAAGAATGAATGGAATTATTCTGCTGCGCCATTTCAGTTGGATGACACCAGTGATGACAACATATAGGCCTGATGGGAAATGTGATTGTAATTTTGAGTCAAATGCTCACAGTTGAATAGGTTCATTGAATCGCGTTTTAGCAAGAAGGACTTTCTTGTTTTTAAGTGCCAGTCTAGATGTTGGATTAAGCTAATTTTGTTTTATGAAAATCCTAGGAAATTTGGCTTCCCCATACAGCGCCACCTATGCAGATAATTATTGATATTTACCATCTGTTGTATAGCAAACATAGTGAACATCACTGTCCTCATTATGTAACAAAAATAAAAGCAATTTTGACAAAAGTTTAAAATTTTAACTGATCCTGTTCTGTATTACAGTGTCCAATTACAGAAGAGAGGGACAGCAGGATGGAGAGATCCCCAACTGTAAGTCAGGAAATGAGATGGAGAGATCAGCAGCCACAGAGTATGGCGATGCACCCCACTGCATTGCAGGTGGTAGAGCTCTCACGAACATGCCTGGACGATATCGCATTCCTCCAGAGACATCTCAAGCAGAGATCTACTTATCAAGCGAACCAATGGCATCAGACTCATGTCCTCAGGAGAGAATGTATGCTCCACTCTGAAGTGGCACAGGCCGATATTTATCTCCATGACATCATGCAGCGAGAAGAGGAGTTGTTGCTAATGAGAGAGGAGAAGTCGTGCTTAACAGAGATGGGAAATCGCTTGCAAGCCATCCTGCACAAGGCTGCAAACCTCCAGATATATCTCCAGGAGAGATATGCTGATCATGACAAACTTCTCTGTCAGAATAAGGTCTTCCAGAGCCATTGTCTCCTAACATCGAAAGAGGCAGAGACTGCTCTTTCCGCCAAGGAGGACATGGAGAAAGAAAACGAGACAATCCTGCAAGAAAAATACGTACTACAGGAGCAGTTGGAGGCTCTGCAGAGAGACACCGTCCTGCAGAGAGCCGCCACCCAAAAGTATCAGGTGTTAATTCAAAACGCTAAATTTGTTCTTGAAGGCAACCTGGACCAGATGCAATGCCTCTTTCAGGAGATTTGCCAACAGGAGCCAAGACAGGAAAAGATAGAGGCTACCCTCCTCCAGGCACAGGAAGTGTTAAAAATTCACCTCCAGCAGTTTGAGGAGGAGTCTTGTCTCTTGGAGAATGAGGAGACCTACAAGGATACCAGTGCAGATGACAGAGAGCAGGTGGTGGCCCTGCAGACAGATGCCATCCTGCAGACAGCCACTGCCCTGAAGGTGCAGGAGTTAAAAACTCCTGCCCTGGAGAAAATAAAGCCTCTGGTGGAGCAGGGGGAACTCCTCACTGACAATGCGGAGCTTTGGGAGCAGAGTGCAAAAAAGATGGCTGATGCCCTCCTCCAGGCAGAGCAGGATCTCATAAGACACCTCCAGCGGTGGCAGGAGGAGAAGGAGAGTCTCCTTATACAACAAGAGGACCTCCTTTGTCAGAATGAAATCCTACAGCGCGAGTGCCTCATCAACGCCGAAAAGGCAGAGGCTGCTGATTCTGTCAAGGAGCTCATGGAGCAAGGAAGGGAGTTTATCCTATTAGAAAAAAGTGTGCTCCTACAGGAGGTGCAGGACCTGCAGAGAGATGTTGCCCGGAAGGATGAGGCATTACAGCGAACTGCCAACATGCTTGGTAATAACTCTCACCTGGTGCAATGCCTCTCTGAGGCGCTTCATCGAGGGGAGCCGAGAAAAGAAAAGATAGCAGCTTCCCTCCTCCAGGCAGAGGAGGTGTTGAGTAGACAGTTCCAGCAGCTCCAGGAGGAGATTTGTCTTATCCTGGACAATGAAGAGTGCTCCATGAATGGCAGAGGAGATGGCAGAGACAGGTAGGATCACTGTGTATCTAGTGGCAGATGGAAGAAACAATGCACACATATATAACTTTGTCTATGTGTCTCAGTGAAATGGCTCAAATAAGTTTGCAGTAATGTCAGAAAATCAGTGTACAGCAGTAGGACGTGTTAAAGTGTATTAACAGTAGAATGACAAGAGTTTTGTACTTTACAGAGTTTCAGCTAAGGGGGAAACAGCCTCAACTGACGAAGAGGAGAAGGAGGAGGCCAGGGCAGGAGCAACCTCCCCTGTTAAAAAGGAGGACGAAAGAATACCTAGCAGTCAAGAACCCTTGGAAGAATGCAGTGTAAGAAGTTTTTGCCTTACAGAAGCACCCTTACCTGCAGAAGAGGAGACGGAGGCCAAGGGAGGACACAAGTGTAAGAAGGGCCGTCTCTGGCGCTTCTTCGCGAGGCTGAGGAGGATCTTCTGCTGCTCTTGTTCCCAAAATGACTAAGTTCCCTCTTGAAAGAGCCATTTTCTCATCAACACTGCTACCACATGACCAACTAAGGCCTTAAAAAAAAGAAGATAATACAGCCTTAAGAAAAGAAATACGGCCATAAAAAAAGAAAGGAAATTAATATGGCCTTAAACATACAATCTTAAAAAATAAAATGTCGTGTCTCATCCATTTTTTCGTTGTTATTGTTATCGGTCATTTATGATACTTAAAACGGAGGATAAACTGACATTACAGGGAGATCAGCACACCAAGTGTGTCTTGTCTACTTGTATGAGGTGTGTGTACATGCATATATACTTTGACTAACATATGTTTACAATGTTACCAGTGAAAATAATCACAGAACATATGCAGTCGATGTGAGTATCTCCAGGTCTGTAGCTTTGATCTTATGTTGTGGTGTTATTCAGCTATTATGTTCACTACTAAATGCAACCCAGAGCATTTTAAACCACGAGATATTCTTGGCTTGGTGGTCCTGTATTACTAAGGACCCCCTTTTTTAAACAGTGTGGGTATTGAGTGATTGTGTCCCCCGAAAGGCTCTACATACACCACAGGTTCAATGAATGCTCTTTTATTTGCACACCGAACTGAACTACCCAAATACCAACACTGGCTGGAGGCCATTAACCGCCACAAGAGTTGGGCTATGGTGGCCACCACACCAGCCAGCCCCCAACATTGTCCCAGTCCCACAATAACTGAAAACCACACAACACAACCACAATAACCAAAACATGAACACATCACTAAAACGGTTTTAACATAAACCTTAACAGTCCCATGAGCTATGCCCCCCCCCCAGCACAGAAGTGCCGAGAGAGTGACCGGCCTCCCCCGGTTACTGCAGTATTATTTCCATAAGCTGTTTTTGTTGACGTTATTCGACCCCGGAGAAGCGGCTGATGATGAGATTAGATGTTTTCGTTTTGACCTGGACTCAGGAAGTATCCCAAAGCAACAGAGAAAGAATATTTTACATTTATTTACATTTTCATATGTTTACTTCACTGCCACTTTACACTCCATCCATGAATACATGGTTTTCTGTCAGTTTATCAGTCAGTCTGTATCTGTTGCTATGCAATGATTGTCCTTCGTACATTGAGCTGAGTGGCAGCACGGTGGCGCAGTGGTTAGTGCGGTCGCCTCACAAGAAAGAAGGTCCTAGGTTCGAGCCCCGGGGTAGTCCAACCTTGGGTGTCATCCTGGGTCATCCTCTGTGTGGAGTTTGCATGTTCTCCCTGTGTCAGCCTGGGTTTCCTCCAGGTGCTCCGGTTTCCTCCCACAGTCCAAAGACATGTAGGTCAGGTGAATCGGCCGTACTAAATCGTCCCTAGGTGTGAACGTGTGTGTCGGCCTGGCAGCCTGTCCAGGGGGTCTCCCCACCAGCCGCCCTAACTGCTGGGCCAGGCTCCAGCGACCCCGACCGGGATAAACGGCTTGGATAATGGATGGATGGATAATGGATGTATGGATGAATATATTTACGTTTTTATACAAACATACTGACATGCCTTTGTATTCATCTGCTATGGAGACTGCATTGTATCTGTAAAGGGAAAGGATCTTGTTTCAGGTTAACAATATCAATGATTTCCTTTCCTTCTACAGCTCTCAGCAAGTTTGAACTTTGAATTCTATCCTCATAATACTCAATAGCCCCCACCTCTTGGCTGTGGATCATCGATTTCTTCTGCCAGTTTGGGTCCTACACTTACAAAAAATTTGTTAGACCGATTTACCACATCATTCATATTGTTTACAGTTTTATCATTGTCTATGAAATACTGAGGGTAACTGGTGTTTGTTGATCCATTTCTACTACTACTACTACTTTTGGGTGCTCCCGTTAGGGGGCGCCACAGTGGATCATCTGTTTCCATTTCTTCCTGTCCTCTGCATCTTCCTCTGTCATGCCAGCCACCTGCATGTCCTCCCTCACCACATCCATAAACCTCCTCTTTGGCCTTCCTCTTCTCCTCTTCCCTGGCAGCTCCATATTCAGCATCCTTCTCCCAATATACCCAGCATCTCTCCTCCACACATGTCCAAACCATCTCAATCTTGCCTCTCTTGCTTTGTCTCCAAACCATCCAGCCTGAAGTGTCCCTCTAATATACTCCTTCCTATTCCTGTTTTTCTTCGTCACTCCCAACGAAAATCTTAGCATCTTCAATTTTGCCACCTCCAGCTCCACCTCTTGTCTTTTCATCAGTGCCACTGTCTCCAAACCATAAAACATAGCTGGTCTCTCAACCATCTTGTAAACCTTTCGTTTAATTCTTGCTGGTACACTTCTGTCGCAAATCACTCCTGACACTTTTTTCCACCCACTCCACCCTGCCTGCACTCTCTTCTTCACCTGTCTTCTACCCTCCCCATTACTTTGAACAGTTAACCCCAAGTATTTGAACTCATACGACTTTGTCACTTCTACTCCTTGCATCCTCACCATTTCACTGTCCTCCCTCTCATTCACGCATAGGTATTCTGTCTAGCAAGGAGGAAGTGAGGGCAGCTATGAAGATGATGAAGAGTGGAAAGGCAGTTGGTCCTGATGACATACCTGTGTATATACCATGGAGATGTTTAGGAGAGACGGCAGTGGAGTTTATAACTAGATTGTTTAACACAACCTTGGAAAGTAAGAGGATGCCTTAAGAGTGGAGAAGAAGCATGCTGGTACTGATTTTCAATAATAAGGGCGATGTGCAGAACTGTAGCAAATACAGAGGTATAAAGTTGATCAGCCACAGCACGAAGACATGGGAAAGAGTAATAGAAGCTACATTAATATGAGAGGTGATGATTAGATAGGAGCAGCAGTATGGTTTCATGCCACAAAAGGGCACTACAGATGCGATGTTTGCTTTGAGAAGGTTGATTCAGTAATATAGAGAATCACGTTTGGACTTCCTCAAAAAGTCTGTACATCCCACGAAGTTCATCGCGCTATTTGCACCTTAAAACAAAACGTCAGTCAAACTACTATATTAGGATACAACTATTAACCTCCACACTATAATATTACATCGATATAATATTATGGTGTGGAGGTTAATAGTTGTATCCTATATAGTAGGATACAACTATTAACCTGACGAAAAGACAGGAGGCAGAGTTGGAGGTGGCAAAGATGAAGATGCAAAGATTTTCACTGGGAGTGACGAAGAAGGACAGGATTAGGAACGAGTATATTAGAGGGACCGCTCAGGTTGGACGGTTTGGAGACAAAGCAAGAGAGGCAAGATTGAGATGGCTTGGACATGTGTGGTGGAGAGATGCTGGGTATATTGGGAGAAGGATGCTGAATATGGAGCTGCCAGGGAAGAGGAGAAGAGGAAGGCCAAAGAGGAGGTTTATGGATGTGATGAGGGAGGACATGCAGGTGGCTGGTGTGACAGAGGAAGATGCAGAGGACAGGAAGAGATGGAAACGGATGATCCGCTGTGGCGCCCCCTAACGGGAGCAGCCGAAAGTAGCAGCAGTAGTAGTAGTAGTAGTAGTGTTCGATGGCTGTTAAAATGGGTTTGAAAATGAACAATAAAATATCCCAAAAAATAACTCTCACTTCAGTGCCTTAAGATTAAACTGCAATTTCATGGTTGCCCAGGTAGCGTAACGGTCTATTCCGTTGCCTACCAACACGGGGATCGCCAGTTCGAATCCCCGTGTTACCTCCGGCTTGGTCAGGCGTCCCTACAGACACAATTGGTCATGTCTGCGGGTGGGAAGCTGGACGTGGGTATGTCCTGGTTGCTGCAATAGCACCTCCTCTGATCAGCCGGGGCACCTGTTCGGGGGGGAGGGGGAACTGGGGGGAATAGCGTGATCCTCCCATGCACTACGTCCCCCTGGTGAAACTCCTCACTGTCAGGTGAAACTCCTCACTCTCAGGTGAAAGGAAGCGGCTGGCGACTCCACATGTATCGGAGGAGGCATGTGGTAGTCTGCAGCCCTCCTCGGATCGGTAGAGGGGGTGGAGCAGCGAGCCGGACGGCTCGGAAGAGTGGAGTAATTGGTCAGATACAATTGGGGAGAAAAAGGGGGGGGGGAATAAAATTAAAAAAACAAAACTGCAATTACATGAATTAATCATCAAAAATGAATATCTATCAATTAAAAAAATGAGAAGCTAGTTTCATGTCATGTTTTTAAATGTTTTTGAATATTAAAAAATATTGTTTTTAAATATTAGGTGACAGAGGAAGATGCAGAAGACAGGAAGAAATGGAAACGGATGATCCGCTCTGGCGACCCCTAACATCAGCAGCCGCAAGTAGTAGTAGTAGTGTTTTTAAATATTAAAAATCCTTGAACTTAATGTAAATTTATAACAACCTTTTCGCCGTTTGCCTCTACTGCTTCCACCCCAACAACAGAAAATGAGAACCAGTTGGGCAGAGAGATGTTTTCCAGCCACAGCAAACCAGAGTTGGAGACCCTTCACTTTCTGGAGGACCCCAGAAAGGGCCTTTCCTCACTGGATTCATACCCACTGATCAAGCTACTCTTTGTGAGATTGAACACCACTTTGCCATCATCAGCACCAGCTGACTATCTCTTCTCTTTTGCAGGCATGGTTTACCAGAAGGCGATTAACAGCTGAACTGATGGAGAAATTAGCTGTACTGAAAAACTACTAAAACTGAAATGTAAAAAAATAAAAAAATAAAAAAATATATATACACTCACTGGCCACTTTATTAGGTACACTTTGCTAGTACCGGGTTGGACCCCCTTTTGCCTTCAGAACTGCCTTAATCCTTCGTGGCATAGATTCAACAAGGTACTGGAAACATTCCTCAGAGAGTTTGGTCCATATTGACATGATAGCATCACGCAGTTGCTGCAGATTTGTCGGCTGCACATCCATGATGCGAATCTCCCGGTCCACCACATCCCAAAGGTGCTCTATTGGTTTGAGATCTGGTGACTGTGGAGGCCATTTGAGTACAGTGAACTCATTGTCATGTTCAAGAAACCAGTCTGAGATGATTCGAGCTTTATGACATGGCGCGTTATCCTGCTGGAAGTAGCCATCAGAAGATGGGAACACTGTGGTCATAAAGGGATGGACATGGTCAGCAACAATACTCAGGTAGGCTGTGGCGCTGACACGATGCTCAATTGGTACTAAGGGGCCCAAAGTGTGCCAAGAAAACATCCCCCACACCATTACACCACCACCACCAGCCTGAACCGTTGATACAAGGCAGGATGGATCCATGCTTTCATGTTGTTGACGCCAAATTCTGACCCTACCATCCGAATGTCGCAGCAGAAATCGAGACTCATCAGACCAGGCAACGTTTTTCCAATCTTCTATTGTCCAATTTTGGTACCCTTCTGTTGCAAATCCCTCCTGACACTCTTCTCTACCCACTCCGCCCTGCCTGCACTCTCTTCTTCACCTCTCTTCCACACTCCCCACTACCTTGGAAAGTTGACCCCAAGTATTTAAACTCACACGCCTTTGTACCTTTGCTCTTTGCATCCTGCTGCTCATCATATACTTCATATATTTTATAATTCCATTATAATTTTGTTATCCTCTTTCAGTGTTGTATTATGTAAATTGTGTATCACAACATCCATTGCACGTTGTCCGTCTTGGGAGAGAGATCCCTCCTCTGTTGCTCTCCCTGAGGTTTCTTCCTATTTATTCACCCTGTTAAAGTTTTTTTTTTTAGGGAGTTGTTCTTTATCCGATGCAAGTGTATAAGGAAAGGATACTGTGTTGCTGTAAAGCCCCTTGAGACAAATTTTTAATTTGTGATATTGGGCTATATAAATTAAATCGACTTGACTTGACCTGACCATCTGTCCTTCCACATTCCTCTCCTTGACACCGTACTTCCTCATCACCTCTGTTCCCTTCACCAACATGCCCACTGAAGTCACCATTCTCTCCCCCTTGGGTACACTGTCCACCACTTCATCCAGCTCACTCCAGAATTCTATTTTCTCTTCCATCTCACACCCAACTTGTGGGACATATGTGCTGATAACATTCATCATCACACCTTTGATTTCCAGCTGCATGCTCATCATTCTATCCAACACTCTCTTCACCTCCAGCACACTGTTGACATACTCTTCTTTCAGAATTACCCCTACCCCATTTCTCCTCCTATCCATACCATGGTAGAAGAGTTTGAACCCATCTCTGATGCTCATGGCCTTTCTCCCCTTCCACCTGGTCTCATGCACGCACATCCAAAGGAGTTGAATCAAGTGCAACCGGACTTGGTATATACCCGTGAAGACGTTTCGCCTCTCATCCAAGAGGCTTCCTCAGTTCGTGCCTTTCTGACTAGACCAAGCTAGTCAGTGTGAAAATAGTCAGAAAGGCACGAACTGAGGAAGCCTCTTGGATGAGAGGCGAAACGTCTTCACGGATATATACCAAGTCGGGTTGCACTTGATTCAACTCCTTTGGATAACCATGACCTGGATGAATGAGAACATTCACAGACATCTTGCACGCACAGTACGCCAGCAGCCATACCAACATGTACCCTAGTTCTGCTGAATGAAGGAAGCTAAGCAAGTGTGGGCTTGGCTAGTTCTTGGACGTAAGACCTCCTATTAAAACTGAGTTCCTGCTGGAAGTGGTGTTGTTGGGCCAGTAGGGGGCAGTTTTCCCTCGCCTCCTAATAAAAACAACAAAAAATTCTAGTGTGACGACGGGGACACAGTGCTGTATGAGATGCTGTCTTTCAGATGAGACATTAAAACCGAGGTCCTGACTCACTGTGGTCATTAAAGATCCCATGGCACTTATTAAAAAGCCACTTCATTTGATATTGGAGTCCTACATCGAATTTGTTCTCTGCATTTAACCCATCCTACTGTATAGGAGCAGTGGGCAGCTGCAGCACCAGGGGACCAACTCCAGTTCCTTTTTCCATTGCCTTGCTCAGGGGCACAGGCAGGATTATTAACCCTAACATGCATGTCTTTTTGATGGTGGGAGGAAACCGGAGCAGCCGGAGGAAACCCACACAGACACGGGGAGAACATGCAAACTCCACACAGAGAGGACCTGGGACGGCCTGGGGTTTGATTCCAGGACCTTCTTGCTGTGAGGTAACAGCGCTAACTACTGGGCCACCATACTGCCGAAGAGCAAAGGGGTACTCCGGTATCCTGGCAAAATTCCCAACCTGGCTCTGTCCATCTGGCCACCTAATCCATCTCCCTGTGTAATTCGCTCAATGATTCCTCTCTCTGCACATTAAGCTGATGTGTGGTGAGCATTCTGGAGCAAAATAGCTGTTGTGCGTCCCTATTATTATTATTATTAGTATATCTACCTTCTATCTCTCCATCATATCAGCAAGCTCTCTCCCTTTACCAGTCAATAATGCCAACATTCAAAGTTCCAACTCTCATCTCCACACTCCTACCCTTCCTCCTCTCCCGCTGCCTCTGGATATGCCTTCCTCCTCTCCTTTTCCTATGCCCAACAGTATCATAATTTCCACCGGCACCCTGCTGGCCAACAGTACCGGTGGCAGTCATTGGTAACCCGGGCCTTGACCGATCTGGTATGGAAATCTGATTTATGATCCGGATATTTGATTTGGCAAAGTCAAAGAAAGATGAATCAGACACAACGTTTATTGACAGAAACATTTCATCACTCATCTAAGTGACCTCTTCAGTCTAAACTGATGGCTGGCAGCCACACCAACATGTATTTGGTGTCTGTATAAATAAGCTCTGGGTGTCTTGAAAATCGCTTTATAAATGTAATTATTATTATTGACTTTGGCTCTTGGCTCTGCCAAATGATGGAAGCTAAGCAGGTATGGGCTTGGCTAGTACTTGGATGGAAGACCTCCTGGGAAAATGAGTTGCTGCCACAAGTGGCTGTGGTGGGCCAGTAGTAGGCAGTCTTCCCTCTGGTCCTACTAAAAAAAACAACAAATATCAAATCCCAATGTCCCAGTACAGTGACGGGGACACTGTGCTGTAGGAGATGCCGTCCTTCCGATGAGACATTAAACCCAGGTCCTGACTCACTGTGGCATTAAAGTTGCCATGGCACTTATCGCAAAGAGTAGGGGGTTCCCCGGTGCCCTGGCAAAATTCCCACACTGGCTCTCTCCATCTGGCCACCTAATCATCCCCCCATGTAATTGGCTCAATGAGTCCTCCCTCTCCACCTCAAGCTGATGTGTGGTGAGCGTTCTGGTGCAAAATGGCTGCAGTGCATCACCCAGGTGGGTGCTACACATTGGTGGCGGTTGAGGTGAGTTACCCCCTTCAGTGTGAAGCGCTTTGGGTGTCTAGAAAAGCGCTATATAAATGTAATAATAATGTTATTATCAAACTGACTGCCGGTATCCCCACCCTTATAAACAATACAGTTGCATAATGACCGAAACCAATGATCAGTAAATACTGAGCGTGCATAAACATGATTTGGCTAAGTTTTTACGCCGGATTCCCTTCCTGATGCAATCCTCCCCATTTATCCAGGCTTGGGACCGGCGCTAAGAATACACTGGTTTGTGCATCACCAGTGGTTGGGTTTTTGTAGAGCTGTACAGAGTCTGGTATATCAAGGAGCTGTGTGTGTGTGTGTGTGTGTGTTCCCGGTCCAGCTTGGCCCCTGAGGCTGGCAGTTCCCAGTTGTCTGTTCTACTGTTGCCATGACGATGCCCGGCATGCCAGGCCAACACCATATGGTTGCTATGGTTACATGACATTTTCTGGCTGATGCCTGTGAGCCAGGTGTGCGTGCCAGCTGGTAACCACAGGTGGATAGTGGGTGTGTGTGTGTGTGTGTGTGTGTGTGTGTGTGTGTGTGTGTGTGTTGTATCTGCTTCAGAGCAGATAAACTAAAACATTCAGTAGCCAAGAAAACTGAATAAACAGAACAGAATAAAACAACACAGAAGAGAGCAGAATGATATATGCGATTGCTTGGTATCAATAACAAAATGTTTGCGAAACTTTTTTGTTTGGTTTTCAAAGTTCTTGTCTGTATCCAAAGGGAGAGATGTTGCATAAGAGGCCGGGATAAAATGTCTTTTCCTTTCAAACCCATGGAAAGCCTAAGCTTTCTTGGATGCAGAAATGTGTTTTAACTGGAGCTGGTGAGTCCAGGAGTCACAGAACATACTCAGCAGATGGGAGCCCATCTTTACGCTAAAGTTAAAAATGGACGGCGTCCGGGTGGCGTGGCGGTCTGTTCCCTTGCCTACCAACACGGAGATCAGCGGTTCGAATCCCTGTGTTACCTCCGGCTTGGTCGGGCGCCCCTACAGACACTATTGGTCTTGTCTGCGGATGTGTCCTGGTCGCTGCACTAGCGCCTCCTCTGGTCGGTTGGAGCGCCTGTTCGGGGGGGAATAGCGTGATCCTCCCACGCATTCCTTCCCTATGGTGAAACTCCTCACTGTCAGGTGAAAAGAAGTGGCTGGTGACTCCACATGTATCGGAGGAGGCATGTGGTAGTCTGCAGCCCTCCCCGGAGCGGCGGGGGGGGAGCGACCGGGACGGCTCGGAAGGGTGGCCAGGTACAATTGGGGCGAAAAAGGGGGGAAAACGTAAAAAGGACAATGCCAAACTGAAGCTCGGGGTTTTACTCTCTCTTACAACTGGCTAGAGAGCACAGGGGCAGTGACAACTGCATCAGCTTATACAGCAAAGGAGGTGCAGGTATAAGAGTTTGTTCTTGCCAGAGGAAAGGTGTGGCGAATTAGTCTGAGTGTGTGTGTGTGTGTGTGTGTGTGTGTGTGTGTGTGTGTGTGTGTGTCTTTGCCCATAGAAAGGAGAGGAGGTAAATTCATATCAGAGTGCTTTTGCCACAGGCGTGGTAATTATGGCAGTTTTTAATAACCATGCTTTATAATCATTTAGCACTGATGATGCACACAAATACACACACACACACACACACACACACACACACACACACACACACACACACACACACACAGCTCTTGAGGCACTAATGAATTTAGATGTGATAGGCACTGAAGCTGAACTTAGGAAAGAGGGGCAGAGAGGGAGAAAGAGCGAGCGAGAGAGAGAGAGACAGACAGACAGACAGACAGAGAGAAACAGACAGAGAGAGACTGAAAGACAGAGAGACAGCCTGACAGACTGAAAAACAGACTGAGAGACAGACAGATACAGAGAGAGAGAGAGAGAGAGAGAGAGAGAGAGAGAGAGAGAGAGAGAGAGAGAGAGAGAGAGAGAGAGAGAGAGAGAGAGGGAGAAACAGAGAGAGGGAGAAACAGAGAGACAGACAGAGAGAGACAGAGTGAGACAGACAGAGAGAAACAGACAGAGAGAAACAGAGAGAGAGAGCGACAGAGAGAGAGAAACAGACAGAGACACACATACAGAGAGAGAGAGAGAGAGACAGAGTGAGACAGACAGATACAGATACAGAGAGAGAGAGAGAGAGAGAGAGAGAGACAGAGTGAGACAGACAGATACAGAGAGAGAGAGAGAGAGAGAGAGAGAGAGAGACAGACAGATACAGAGAGAGAGAGAGAGAGAGAGAGAGAGAGAGAGAGAGACAGAGTGAGACAGACAGATACAGAGAGAGAGAGAGAGAGAGAGACAGACAGACAGACAGATACAGAGAGAGAGAGAGAGAGAGAGAGAGACAGAGTGAGACAGACAGATACAGAGAGAGAGAGAGAGAGAGAGAGACAGACAGACAGACAGACAGATACAGAGAGAGAGAGAGAGAGAGAGAGAGAGAGAGAGAGAGAGAGAGAGAGAGAGAGAGAGAGAGAGAGAGTGAGACAGACAGATACAGAGAGAGAGAGAGAGACAGACAGATACAGAGAGAGAGAGAGAGAGAGAGATATTTACACAGTCAGGAAACGCATCAGATGAGGAAGGAGAGAAACTTTGTTCACCACGTCTCAGAATAACCACTTGACCATGGAAATGATGCACCGTTTCGATTGGTTTTCATCAGCGCGTTTCCACTAAAACTCATTACCACTTCATCAGCGGTAAGTAGGGGCTGACAGGGCTCATACGTCAGGTGAAACTCACCAATGCACCAACATTAATCCAGCGCCCGGGAGCTGAACACGAGGCCGTCCAGCCGGACTCATCGCTGACTGGTTAGTGGCGTGCTCTGGCAAACGCACGAGATGAAAAGGCGGCGGGAGGGGAGGGGGGGGGGCAAATAAAAACGAAAAGCCTCCGTAAACACGTGGTTTGATGAAAAGAAAAACCACAAGAAAAACGTCATTTACATGTTTTATGGCCCGTAATTGGATTGTGCCGTGCATGTTTTCCTCCTCCCTCCTCCTCCTCCTCCTCTCAGACAGGTAGTGAGTGTGGCAGGACTGAGTGAATTGGTTTCTGAGATGGGTCATTAGCTTTCTGTCCTGCTATTGATCTGACTGAGAAGAGACAGAGAGCGATGGAGAGAGAGAGAGAGAGAGAGAGAGAGAGAGAGAGAGAGAGAGAGAGAGAGAGAGAGAGAGAGCCAAACACATGAGAGGGGGCGATCGAGAGAGGGAGGTGTAGAGAGAGACAGACAGCGAGAGAGAGAGATAGTGACAGAGAGATAGTGACAGAGAGCAAGAGCGAGAGATAGCGACAAAGAACGAGAGGCAGAGAGAGCCAGACACGTGAGAGGGGGTGCTCGAGAGAGGGAGGTGAAGAGAGAGACAGACAGCGAGAGAGAGAGATAGTGACAGAGAGATAGCGATAGGGAGAGAGAGAGAGAGAGAGAGAGAAGAGCATTGTAATGCCTTCATTAAAGCGAGGGATTTGAAGAGACTCACACAGTGAGTGGAGAGGGCACGGCGTGATTAGTCAGTATAAATTGGATTAGAAAGTCTACAAAGATTTGTTTTAACCTAATGTCACAGCTCCAAAGTATCTTTTTTAAGGGCGACCATTTCACTTGAGCAAATATATTTCAGCAAAGACTCTTCTTATTTTCTCCCTTCCTCAACTCATTCTCCCAAACCATCTGGTCTCCAGAGGAGCCAAGGCGAGCTTATTCAAATGAGGAAACATCTGGATATGGTTCCACCGGTTCTGCGACATTGTTGTGATTCTGGCGCCGATACGCCCGAGTAACTCTGCCCAAGCTGCAGTTCGGTCTGTACGGCGTGTTTCACACGGTCCCTCCCTCCGACTTGTCACACCTCTGTTTTTCCCATCATTCCTGCATATCTCCATCCGTCTCCTTACTTCCTTCCTATCGGCTAATGCTTGGCATACCCCTCCAAACCCCTTGACCCCCGAATCTTCCATACATCGATACATCGATCACTCCATCTTTCAATCTCCATCCTTCCACACCACCACCACCGCCACGCTCTTACTTCATTTCAAAACTGCGAATCTAGGGCATGGCGGTCTATTACATGGGTCATCGGTTCGAATCCCCGTGTTACCCCCGGCTCGGTCGGGCGTCCCTGCAGACACAAGTGGCCGTGTCTGCAGGCGGGAAGCTGGATATGGGTATGTATCCTAGTCGCTGCACTAGCGCCTCCTCTGGTCGGTCGGGGCACCTGTTCGGGGGGGGGGGGGACTGGGGGGGAATAGCGTGATCTTCCCACGCGCTACGTCCCCCTGGTGAAACTCCTCACTGTCAGGTGAAAAGAAGCGGCTGGCGACTCCACATGTATCGGAGGAGGCGTGTGGTAGTCTGCAGCCCTCCCCGGATCGGCAGAGGGGGCGGAGCAGCGACCGGGACGGCTCCGAAGAGTGGGGTAACTGGGCGGACACAATGGGGGAGGAAAAAAGGAGGGGGGGGGATCCACAAAAAAAAAAAAACAACTTGTGATTCTGGAGAAGAGACACAAACTCCTGTCACTCCTGTTTAAGAGTACAGGGAGGGACTTACACAGCTATGGGGGTCACATCCCTCCGTCCACGGCACCCCCCCCCCCATCTGTCCCTGTCGTTACAACCTTAATGAAGTGTGACATCACTGCCTGGGCGTTCTAACGGGCTGTGACATCAGTGCAGTTGTGTTTATTGATTAAAACGCTGGCAGCCCTCAGGAAGTTGAAATGAGATTCCAATGCAATCACTGCTGGGCCTAATGCCATTAGTAGCTGCCATTGGCTGGCTGGTTGCTCGGTAACGTGATTAGCAGTAAAGCAGTTTAATGTTAATGAGATTTGCTGTTATTGGTGTCTTATCAAATCACATCACATCCACACAGGCATACATAATTAGGTTTGTGTGCGCATAAACACATACAAAACCGCACATGTATGCAAAGGCAACGGCACACACACGTGCACACAGCACGGCCAACATGTGCAACAAAACATAGAAAACAGATTACGATCCGTCGAGGCAGGCCCAAACGCAGACACGGGAATTAAGTAATAAAAAGGGGTTTATTGTAGGAGTAAAGGGGAATGAGGATGGCAGGCAAGGCAGAAGGTAGGGAGGCGAGGGGCAGAGCTAAGCTGAGCTGGATGGTGGTTAGCGGAGTTGAGCTGAGCAGGACGGACGTGGGTGTGAGTGTGGCTGGCTGAGGATGAGCTGGGGGGGTTTAGTAAGCAAGCAGGCAGGCAGGGGGACCGGAGTGTAGTGATCCTGCACGAAGAAGAAGACACACTACCTCCAGAGACTGAGGGATCGCCTGCAGGTGGTCCACAGACACTGTTTGGGGTGGAGGGGGAACTGGGGGGAATAGCGTGATCCTCCCACGCGCTACATCCCCCTGGCGAAACTCCTCACTGTCAGGTGAAAAGAAGCGGCTGGCGACTCCACATGTGTCAGAGGAGGCATGTGGTAGTCTGCAGCCCTCCCCGGATCGATAGAGGGGGTGGAGCAACAACCAGTATGGCGTGAAAGATTGGGGTAACTGACCAACTCCATCCATCCATCCATCCATCATCCAATCCTTCTCTCAGGGTCGCTGGAGCCTATCCCAGCAGTCACTGGGTGGCAGGCGGGGAGACACCCTGGACAGGCTGCCAGACCATCACAGAGCTCACACACACACACACACACACACACACACACACACACACACACCTAGGGACAATTCAGTACGGCTGATTCACCTGACCTATATGTCTTTGGACTGTGGGAGGAAACCGGAGCACCCGGAGGAAACCCACAGACACGGGGAGAACATGCAAACGCCACACAGAGGACGACCCCCAAGGTTGGACTACCCCGGGGCTTGAACCCAGGACCTTCTTGCTGTGAGGTGACCGTGCTAACCATTGTGCCACCGTGCTGCCCTGGCCAACTCCAATTAGGAGGAAAACCCCCCCCCCCCCAAAAAAGGAGACAGCAAATACAGGTAATGCAAACAACAAGAGTAATCACTCTGAATATACCATAATGACTGGGGGAGGCTGTCGCTCTGACTGATGGCAGCTCTGCGCCAGGCCTCATTGGACTGTTAATGTTAGGGTTAAAGTTATGTTTTGTGTTTTAGCTCATGTTTTGGTTATTGCTGTGTTGTTTGTTTTGTGTGGGGGGGGTTGATTCGGACTGGGTAGACGACCATTTTATTGCAATGACTGACTGTGGGCCCGTGACTGATGTTTTTAATAGTGACCTCAGGAGGAAAGCCGTCGTTCGGCAATAATTTTGAGGGCTGTAATAATAACTAAATAATGAATAAATGCATGTCCTCTGAATAGATCTGCATATTCCTCAAACACTCCCTGTGACAGACCTTGATCTTGAACAGTGTCTATGTGGTTTACCTCTTTGCTGAAGGTGACCAGTTTCATCCTCCTCAGGCTATCCTCCAGGCCCAGAATGGATCGTACACTTTCGTCCACAACCCGGAGTTGCAGGGGGGGTGCAGCTGCTCAACTTAGCCTGCAATGTAGAGTCACCGCACCAATCAGTTTGATCACAGCTCCTCCAAAAGCAACAAGTTCACCGTGCTTGTGCGACTTGTACAATTTTTCAGCGTGCCCCCTGACTTTGTAGGTGTCAAGGGAAATGACATCACATTTGGCCCGTGTCCACTTTTAACTTAAGGGTTTTGTCAGTTAGCTGTCACGGCGCAATGTCCTTCCATTCTGCAACCGTCATCGTCAGTTCGCACGGGGGTCTATGCAATGACAGGCCTTCAGTGGCGAACATGTCGTCACTGTCTGTCTGAGTCTGCTTCAGCTGACAGCTGAGTCACCTGTCTGCCTGATTTGCTCCGTTTTGCAGATCTGCACTGGTTTTGGCAGCGGTTGTGCTTCTTGCAGTTGTGACACTGTTGTCCAAAAGCTGGGCATTGTCCACGTTTGGCTGGGTGGGTGCCCCCCGCACATCCTTGCGGCTTGAAGTCATCGTTAATGGATTTTCTGAGTTCGTCATGCCATTGTACCCCTGAATTTGCTGCTGCGTTTCATCTGCACAGCATCCACACCGGTAGCTGTCACGTGCCTTGGTGCAGAGAGGGCTTTACTGTGCTATTCGGTGAGTTCGCTTATTGGGCAAATGCGTGCAGTTTTAGCAAGTGTGAAGTCGGTTTCTTACATCTGACACTGTCACCAATCTGTCTCGGATGAGCTCACCTTGTAATGCACCCAAGCTGCAGGTTAATTCAGCCTGGCTTCCTAATTAGTGTACTTACGTAGGCGCTTGAATAGTTTCCCCTGGTTCTTGGTCTCTGGTGCCTCTCCGTTACCGCGTCAGTCTCTGGGTCGACGCAGAGAACGGCCAAGTGAGCATGCCCAAGTACTCGTCGCCTCCGCTGTTTGGGTAGGTTAAGGTTAGGGTTAGGGCGGGGTTAGGCGCTAGGGTTCTAGGAAGACCCAGCCCTACTCTGCGTCTGATTCGCTAACTTTAACCCTAGCACTAACCAAGCAACGGAGGCAACGAGTACTTGCGCATGCTCAGTTGACCGTTCTCTGCGTCGATGGGAACTAGCCTCTGCCCTTCGGGATCCTCCCTGGACCGCGCCGGGGGTCAAGAGCTCGTACTGCGCCGACGTGACCGCAGGTGCCTGCGTGAATGACCGCTCTCTCTCTCTCAGTAGCCTCGGGTCCCACTGGATTATGTGGATAGAAAAAAAATATTATTGTTATTATAAGATTTATTACTGTTATTGTAACCGGTTAATTTCTTGCCCGGTGCGGGATTCGATACCGAGAGTACTGCACCACAAGGTGACATCACTGACCGCTCGGCTAAAGGCTCAGACCCGTTAGCTAGGGGCTAACGTGTCTTATTAATAGTTTACATTATTATTACTGTGATTATAAGACAAATTATATTATATAATAAGACAAATGAGTATAGGCTTTAGCTTTCGCAGGTTTATCGCAGTGTACAGCGGCCACGAATATTTCCTATTCACGTTCAAATCTACGCAAGATCTCTGCCACATTTCCGTCGAAAACGAGAGGACGTCGGAATCCGCCCGCCATTTTTACTGTATTTCTTTTTTCTTACCGTCTCGACAGGTGGGGCCCGATAAGCGTGGTTACACCGAGAGAGCGCCCACGTCTGACACCATGTAGTTTCACTGAATGGAGTCGTGATGAATCTTCAACTTTATGTTTATTTTCACTGAACGATAGGCGACGATACGTGGATAACTGTATATAACGAGATCTCGTTTCGTTAACCAAACTCTCGCGAGACTCCCACCGGGTACGGCAACCCTTTATGGTCAAACAGTACCACAGTACAACTGTCTACACATTGTCAATTTTCTAGGACCAGTGTTTCTCAACCGGGGGGTCCGCGGTATAATTGCAAGGGGTCCGTGAAAATAAAATATCTTAAAAAAAAGATCCTATGACATTTATAGAAATAGGATTATTTTACTCAAATGTGACTGAGACCTTTATCTACCTAAACTATAAAGGGTAACGGGACTTTTTTCTCTAATTACATCTGTTTCACAAGTATAATTTATTGTATTTTAATAAGAGATCTCCCTCCCGTTTGCATTGTTAAAAGTTACTGCATAAAAATTCTGTTGTTACATATATCTGAAAGTTACTGAATACATATTCTGTTTTGTTACATATATCTGAAAGTTACTGAATACATATTCTGTTTTGTTACATATATCTGAAAGTTACTGCATAAGAACTCTGTTTTGTTAACTATATCTAAGTTACAACTGAAAGCTCTTATTTTTGCCCCAAAGAGTGAATAAATGCTATAATGCAATTTAAAATGCAGTTTCTACTGTTTCTATCAAATTGCAACCCCCCTCCCCCAAGATCAGGTGGAGGGGTCCTCAGGGTAGATCAAAAATACGCAGGGGGTCCAGGACCCCAAAAAGGTTGAGAACCACTGTTCTAGGACGCTATGGAAAAAAGTTTAGTGGCTTATTAGTGGCTTATTAGTGGCTCCTTACACATGGATTTTGCATTGTTTTATGAGTATATTATTTTAGGGTTCTTTGACTATGACAATAAATTTGAGGAAAGAGCATATATCATAAATCTATTGATCATTCTAGCTAAATTCTGTATACATAAGTGCAAGTTTACAAACCAAAGACCCCTTTTTATTGTTTTTTTTTCATAAAGGTTTTGAACAGTACCTAAAAAGTATTAATTCTAGTGCCAATAAAAAGGCCCAAAAAACCGTAATGGCATGTGTTCGCTGTAAAATATGTATGTAAATGAATTATGATCTTAGCTGTTGTGTCTTAAATGTTTTTGTTTTATTTTCCTTTTTATTATTTTTATTTTTTTATCTGGCCTACTCCCCTGGCATGTTTGTTTGCACTG
Source organism: Lampris incognitus (assembly GCF_029633865.1). NCBI lineage: Eukaryota > Metazoa > Chordata > Actinopteri > Lampriformes > Lampridae > Lampris > Lampris incognitus. Next base: position 13,189,405 of record NC_079225.1, on the reverse strand, counting down.
TAGTCATTCGTGTTGTAAAAATGTGACACGTGTACAACTTGTTGTTAAAGTCAATAAAGGGGGGGGGGAGTACAACTGTCTACAGGGGCAAAAGAAAAGAGCACTCCCGGGGTCGTGTGATGTATGGGACACGGGAGCTGCCGTTAAAGCTGAGATCTCTGCCTGTTGCCTCCTTCCTTCACGCCAGCTCGCCACATTGGTGTCAGAAGTGGGATCCATCTATCCATTATCCAAGCCGCTTACCCCGATTGGGGTCGCGGGAAGCTGAAAGCCTAGCAGTCATTGGGTGGCAGGCGGGGAGGGACACACTGTACAGGCCAATCCATCAAGGGCTGACGTACACAGAAACGGAAACAGAATCGCTTTCAACAGCTCACATATTAGCCTACCAAACAAATAACTCACCTGCAATAATCGATTTGCCTAAATGTAGGGAATAAAAATCATATCTCTGGAGACTTCTTAAATGTTTAGCGAAGAGGTTGATTTGAAATATTGGATTCAATCAGGGTTAACACATGAGTGCTACTGCAAGCTAAATTGTCTAAGTGCTACTTCTGAACCTTGTACAGGGGATCAGGAACCTCTGGGATTTTGTGAGACGTGTGCACTACAAAGTGAGAGTGGGAACCCTGTCCAGCCAATAGCAGCTAGTAGGAGTGTCATGATTCTCAAAATCCACAATCCGATTCCCAGAAGTGGGATCTTGCTGAAAAATGGAGAGGGAGATCCAGAGACAAGAGCAGAACATCGAGCAGACCTGCTGGCGTTTGGAAAACCTGGTGTGGCAAAACATGGAGCCCGCCAGAGATGACGAAGACCGTAGTGCTCCAGTCTGGTCGGGAGAGGAACAGACCCAAAGACCAACGAGCCAGTCGCCAAGCAGCCGTCACCCAGCAGGCAAAGACCCCCTGCGTTTCTTTGCCACAGCAGTCCAGATCAAGATCACTGTCTGAGCCACCTGCTAGCACGCCACCCCAACCTGCCTCAGCCCTGACCGCTAAGCCTGCTGTCCTGCCCTCTGCTGAGACGACTGAGGCCATACGCGACTTATGGCAGTATGGCAGAAACGACCTTGACCAACAGCAGCGCCACCAGTTAAAACGCCTCCTCGATAACTACACAGACATCTTCACTGCTAGCGACAAAGATTACAGGTAGCCTGGGCTGGTCCAGCATGCCATCGAGACCAGCCCTGCTCAACTCATCCATTTGCAGCCCCATCGGCTGGCCCTCGCTAAGCGACAGGTGGCGGAGGACAAAATCTGCTACATTGCTGCTGCCAGGGTGATTGAACCCTTCGACAGTCCGTGGGCTGCTCCAGCCATCTTGGGCTACTCCAGCCATCTTGACAACACCCTCGACCACATCAAGGGGTCCAGCTGGTTCAGCTCCCTTGACCTGTGTAGCGGCTACTGGAAGGTGGAGTTGGCCTTCGACGTGAGACCAAAGACCACCTTTACCAGTGGCAGTTCTGCGTCATGCCGTTCGGGCTCTGCAATGCACTGGCTATGCTCAATCGGCTGATGGGGAGGGTGCTGATGGACATACCCCTGAGCCGTTGCATCGTGTACCTCAATGACCTGCTGGTACATGCCAATAACTTCGATGGAGTCTTGTCCAACCTGCATGCGGTCCTCACCGTCATCCGCCAGCCCGGTGCAGCTGAACCTTGTCAAGTGTCACCTGCTTTTGAGGGAGACAAAGTTCCTGGGCCACGTAGTCAGTGAGCGTGGCATAGCCACCGACCCAGCTAAGATGGCTGCTGTCCATGACTGGCCAACCCCTGCTAATGTTGGCGAGCTGTGAAGTTTCCTGAGCCTGGCGTCATACTACCGTTTTGTCATCCGGGACTTCGCTACCATCGCCAGTGACCAACAAGGGCCGGCCATTTGACTGGGATAATGCCTGTGCTGCAGCCTTCACCCAGCTCAAGGCGGCTCTCACCAAAGTCCCAGTCTTGGCCTACCCCGATGTCCAACAGTCCTTCATTGTGGACACTGATGCCAGCAATGTGGGGATCAGAGCTGTCCTTTCCCAGCGGGGAGGAGACAGGGAGCGTGCTGTGGCCTACTTCAGCTGCGCCCTTAGTCAGGCAGAAAAGAACTACTGCATCACCCGACGTAAGCTGCTGGCAATGGTTCCGGAAGTATGACACTTCTGGCCATATCTGCATGGCAGCCACTTCTTCATCCTCACTGACCACGCCTCACTTACCTGGCTCCTGAACTTTAAGCACCCTTAGGGCCAGATGGTCCAATGGCTGGAGGCCCTACAAGGGTATGACTTTGAAATCCAGCATCGGGTGGGGTGACATCATGGCAATGCCGACGCGCTCTCCCGGTGCCCCTGTGCGGCATTGGAGTGCTGCCACTGCCAGCGGCAAGAGGAGCAGGGCTAGATGACGCTGACGGTGGCAGCCATCCAGACCGCCAGCAGTGAGGAGAGGTGGTTCCCGTTGACCACGCAGCAATTGAGGCAGAAGCGGGAGACAGACATGACCCTGGAGCTAGTGAGGGGCTGGCTGGAGATGGGACAGCACCCCAAATAGACATAGGTTTCAGCACTGGAGCCCAAGGTAAAACCACTCTCAATGGGGCAACTTTGAGCTCCACGATGGGTTGGCGTACTGGAGGTGGCAAGCTCCCAGATGAGGGAGCGAGCTCTTGCAGCTATTGGTGCCCCATGTGTTCCATCCCCAGGTTCTCCAGATGGTCCATGGCTCGGTGGGGTGGAACACTATGGGAACACCAAGATCCTCCACCACCTCCGGGGGAGGTTCTACTGGCCTGTCTGTCGATGAGACGCGGAGCTGCACATACACTGCTGCGAATCCTGCACTGACCAGAAGAGACTGACCCAGCACTCCCATGCCCCACTGCAGCAGTAGTTGATGGGGGCCCAATGGAGCAAGAAGGGGTGGACATCCTTGGGCCTTTCCCCATCACCGACTCCAGCAACCACTACGTCCTCATGGCTATGGACTACTTCATAAAGTGGCCAGAGGCATATGCGGTGCCAGATCAGAGCACCACCACGACAGCGTAGAGGCTGGTGGAGGAGATGTTCACGTGCTTCAGAGTTCCCGCCGAGCTCCAAAGCAACCAGGGGTGGAACTTCAATTCCAGGTCTTCAGTGAGGTCTGCCAGTGGCTGGGGATGAAAAAGATGAGGATGACACCGCTCCATCCTCAAAGTGATGGGCTGCTGGAGCATTTCAACTGCACCCTAGCCACCCAGCTTGCCATCCTCACCAGCCAACACCAGAGGGACTGGGACCGCCGCCTACCCCTGGTCCTGTGGTCTGACCAGACTGCTGTCCAGGAGTCTAGCCAATGCATGCCTGCTGCTCTCATGTTTGTGATTCCAGAGACTGAGGGATTGCCTGCAGGTGGTCCACAACTACACCCACCAGGCCCAGGCCAACTTCGAAGTGCAGCAGAACAGGGTCTATGCCTTGAGCATGCCTTCATGCGAGGGGACAAGGTATGGGTGTACTCCCCCAAGCGTCACAGTCACTCGCAGGGGCCTGGCAAAGTCATGGGCCGGCTGTCTGAGGTGGTGTACCGAGTGGGCATGCTCGGCCAGGGGCGCATGGTAGTGCTGCACTAGGACAAACTCTCCCCATATCGTCCCATTGCTCCACCTGTTGATGGGGTCGGCGGGAACAGTAGTACCCCATGCACCGATCAGTGTGTCTCTCCTCCAGTTGCACTTGCTGTGAACCCCAGGTGGCCCGTTCGCCAGCGACAGCACCCTGGACATTTGAGGGACTATGTATTGGGTTATGTAGCAACCGGAGGAGGCAGTCTCTGACTGATGGAGGCTCTGCGCTAGGGGAGCGCAAGGGCTCATGGGACTGTTAATGTTGGGGTTAAAATTGTGTTTTCGTTCATGTTTTGGTTATTGTTGTGTTGTTTGTTTTGGGGGTTCAAAACGGACTGGGTAGATGACCATTTTACTGACTGACTGACTGTGGGACCGTGACTAAGACTGGTGTTTTTAATAGTGACCTGGGGGGGGGGGGGGTGAAGCCGTTGTTCAGCAATCATTTTGGGGGCAAAATAAAAGTGCACTGTTGGGGTCGTGCGGTGTATGGGACACAAGAGCTGCTATTAAACACGAGATCTCTGCCTCTTGCCTCCGTCTTTCATGCCAGCTTGCTACAATACTATTGCAGAGTGGCCCAGAGTGAGCGACTACCACTGTGGTTGAAACAACGACCTGGCGAAGACCGGATGGAGAACCGGAGTAGATGTACTGTTGAGTTGATGGAAGGCACATGTGCAGGCTGGGCAGGTGATGTGAGTACACACACAAATGGGGGGGGGGGCACAAGGGAAATAACTGGATGCAGGCCAGGGCCGTGAGACAGATGGAAACAGACTCACACACATGTAGATAAAAGAATGCAAATCTAGAAATGCGGTGCAAAGAGAGCGAAGAGAGAGAGAGAGAGAGAGATCAGGTTGAACACAATGGGAAGTGTAGAGAGGATTTCCTTTAGGGAGGGTTCAGCAACTTTCTGTCGAGGACAAAGAAAGTTTAAGATGGGCACCCAAAATGGCTCTGTAAAGGAAGCTGACTATTCCGTGAAAAACCAAACAGGGATGGCGATATGGAAGATGTGAAATTAAGAGTTATGCACACTGTCTCGGCGGTAATAATAACACCATCAGTCTGCAGTGCACAGTGCCAACCAGCCCCTGGGAGTTCAGAGAGGAGGGGCTGTAGACTCCCTTCCAAACCCTGTGAGCCAACTTACACATCATCTGTCAACCACATTTTAACATCCACCCATTACTTTTGTTGGACTCTTCATATGGGGATGAGCGTGTCGCATATTTGGATGCTTCAGCTGTCAACAGACAGTAACATCTTGAGAGTTGATTTACTTTGTAAGGCCAACAGGCATGAAGAGGGAGCAGAACTAAGCACCACCACGCATGTGTGTACGCATGCCTGCACACAATGAATCTGATCTCTGTGAAGGAAACGTGGCACCATCACATCGCGCCTTGGGACATGTTTCTTTTTGCAAAGGTGGAAAATATTATGACAAAAGCAGAACCAAAATTGGCTTCACTGGTCGAGTAGCCAGTGTTTTTACATACACGGAACTTGACTTGGTTTGGCTCTAATGGATTACACTAGACATAGAGGGCAACATACAGTACACAATATAGTGTGTTATCGTGGACTATTGTGTATATATCTTTATGCATGCTAAATAATCCAAGTATATATTGTGCAAATTTGTAATTTGTGATATTGGGCTATACAAGTAAAATTGACTTGACTTGACTTGTGTATAATGTATGATGTCATTGTGCACATATTCTATGCAGGTCTGTAGTGTTGCTAGTGTTTTTTTGTTTTTTTGTTTTTTCCTTTTGTCCTTTGTGTAAAGGAAGAGAGAGCCAGGGCACAAGAACGTCATTGTATTCCAATACACATGACAATAAAGTTCTACTTGAAATAACGATAAAAACAAATGACAGACTAGAAATGATTAATATGTCAACATTAAACTGAGTGTAGTAAATTTAGAAGGGTAACGTAAATGGAACAATGTAATCATAAAAGAGGTTATTCTCTCCATCCTCTTGAGTCATGACTTGGGCGATGAAGACTTGGGGCCATCATGGTTGGTCTGTCGAAATGATGGTTTGGTGCCCCATGAGATCAAGGTTCACATTCAGCATTCAGGTTAAGCAGATGAGTTTTTAGTAAGGTTTCCTCCTTTTACTATGGATATCTATGAGTGTAAACCTTTATCTGGCTGAGCATGCCAGACAGGTTCGTATTCATAGTCTCCTCAGTATTTATGTGTGTGTGTGTGTGTGTGTGTGTGTGTGTGTGTGTGTGTGTGTGTGTGTGTGTGTGTGTGTGTGTGTGTGTGTGTGTGTGTGTGTGTGTGTGTGTGTGTGTGTGTGTGTGTGTGAGTAAGACAGCTACAAGAAAAGTGCCGTGAACAACATCAGGACCTATTTATGGCTTTTGTCGACCTCTCCAAAGGTTTTGACACTGTGGATCGAGAGCTGTTTTGGAAAATCCTGAGAAAGTTTGGGCTGTCCAAGCAAATTTGTGAACATTTTGCCACACTTCCATGATGGGATGGTGGCACGGGTGGCCATAGGATGACAGGAGTCAGCGCCCTTTAGTGTATGCACTGGAGTGAGGCAGGGGTGTGTGTTGGCCCCAGTGCTCTTCAACATTTTCCTCCTACGTGTCACAAAGCATTTTCATAAAGATCTGGAAGACAGTAGTGGGATCACAATAGACTTTAGACTAGATGGAAACCTCTTCAACATTCGAAGGCTCCAGGCAACCGCCAAGTTGTCAGCAGTGCAGGTCCTTGAGCTGCAGTATGCTGACGACTGCGCTCTTGTAGCTGACACACCAGAAGACCTGCAAACCATCCTTGCCGCAATCATGAATGCCTACAGCAGGCTGGGTCTATCAGTCAATACCACCAAGACTGAGGTGTTATGTCAATGGAGGTCCAGCCCCCCACCCAGTGTGCCTGTCTTCACCACTGAACACCAACCACTCTCAGTTGTTTCACCTTTCAAAAACCTGGGCAGCATCCTTTCTGAGGGCTGCAACACTTATCACGAAAGTCATAATAGAAACAAACAGGCCTCTGTGGCCTTCAGCAAACTCCAACGTAGGCTCTTCCAAAACAAACACCTCCACCTCCACACCAAAATTGCCATTTACAAAGCCAACTGCATCACAATTCTCCTATACAGCTGTGAAGCCTGGGTGCCATACAGCTGCCACCTAAGGTTGCTGGAGCAGTTCCACATAGGGTGCCTTCAGCGAATCATGGGGATCAAGTGGCGTGACCATGTTCCCCAAGCTGAGATTCCTGCTAGGACAAACTGCAAGAGTATAGAAGTCACAGTCACTGAACACCAACTGCGCTGGCTTGGGCGTGTCATCAGGATGCCTCAAGAACGTCTACCATGTCAAGTCCTGTATGGACAGCTTCACCTGGGCCGCCTGGCCACAGGTGGTCAGAAGAAGCGATACAAACGCCAGCTAAAAACATCGCCGAAGAAGTATTGTATTGACCCATTGAGATTGGAGCAAGCTGCCATCAACTGTTCCCACCGGCGGGAGATCTGCCACCGGTATAGAACAACTGGAAATGAAGAGGAATGTGAAAAAAAAACAACAGAAAAGACTAAGGAGACACACAGCCATGCCTGCCCCCGCTAATTCAGACTTCATATGCTCAACGTGAAATAAAAGTTGTGGATCAAGAATTGGACTCTACGGGCATCAGAGAACACACCGTTAATGAGGAGGGATGCCCTCATCGGACTCGATGGACTACCAGCAAGCAAGCGTGCGCACGCGTGTGTGCCAGAGGTGGTGGACTACATACATATATACTCTTGTAGAACAACACAAAACAATAAGAGGGTGGTAGGGAAGGAAAGTAATTATGACTCTGTTGGTGTGTGTGTGTGTGTGTGTGTTGGGGAGGGGTACTCTTCTCTTTACATAGGTTGGAATGCCAATTCCTCTTTTCACTCTTACTGATTTCCTTATAATTAATCAACCATGCAATTACACTGCAGAATAAGGGGAGAAGAGAGAAAGACGCATAGACAAAGAGAGGGAGACAACTGGGAGGCAGTGACAGAGAGAGAGAGAGAGAGAGAGAGAGAGAGAGAGAGAGAGAGAGAGAGAGAGAGAGAGAGAGAGAGAGAGAGAGAGAGAGAGAGAGAGAGCATAAACTTCTGACTCTATTGTACAGTGGAGAGAGTGCTAGGAGAGAGAGCTGAAAGGGCAGACGAGAAAAAGGAATCAAGCGAGAGAACGTTTCTCTTGAAAGGTGATAATAAGGAGCCCTTAAAAGAACAAATGAAAATCCACTCCCTCCATCCTGTGGAGGGATAATGAGAGGGAGAGAAAGAGGACCGGAGTTTCTCAACATGAGGCCAATTGAAGAGACATCTCCGACGCCCCTTTGCTCCTCCTTTTCTCGTCTTCGCTCACCCTCCCATCGCTTCTCTTCCCCTCCGCTCTGTGCCTCCCCCGTCCCTCTCGCCGCCCCCCCTCCCCATCCTTTCTCTCCCCCTCATCTCACGTCCTTTTCTCACCGTCATCTCCTCTTCCTCACGCTCTCTCCCTTCTCTCTCCTCCTCGTCCGTCTCCTCGCCTCCTGTCCCCCCCATGCTCCTCTCTTCCACTCTGCCTCTCACTACCCTTTACTCCTCTCCGCACCCTTTCACCCTTTGTTTTCAGAAAGACATCAATACTATGGTAGTACGTGAGGGCACACGTGGGTATCCGTCATTTCGTGTGACTAGAGTGACGAACAAGTGTGGCAAGTAGCACAAGGCCATATAACCAGGACATAACGTCAGTAGAAGATAAACTTGTTTATGCCCAAAAGTAGGATAAGTGACGTTCCATCATGTAAGTGTAACCCTTATTACACAGAAAACAGTAGCAGCAGCAGTAGCAGCATACCAAGACAACCATTAGACTGTCAAAGGGGGAGGACTGAAGACATCCTAACGTCATCCTTGCATCGATAGAGAGGCTCCTGCTCCGCCAACATGTCCTGATCAACAAGGTCCCTGATTAAAAGCAGGACATTGACTGACGCAAGTAGATTGTTCACTAGATTTGTAAACGGTATAAAGACAGGGAGGCTTTTGTCTGATTCTCAGTCACTCTGCAGACCTGACTCAGACTTTGTTGATTCGTCAATAAAAGTCTTATTTTGAAGGATACTCGTCTCATTGAGTTTTTTTTGTTGTTGCAAGTTCTCTGTATCACTGGCCACCACAATACCTCCCCCCCTCTCTCTTTTCTCCTCCTCCCTGTTCCATTATGCTCAACATTAATTCCAGGTTGTTATCGAACGACAGGTTTGGATTGGACAAGAGCTGAAACGATGTTCCAGTCGTTCCAGTCCCAGCCAATAGAAAGGTCAGGTTATTGTGGTGACCGAATTGTGTTTGGTATCGGCACCACTCTCCTCCAAGACAGACTCCATTACATTTGAAAGTCCACTGTTAGAATGAGTTTGACAGTGGCTCACATTTTGTAAAGTGAAAATGCAGAACCTGGGCGACTGAAGTCAGTAGACACACACACACACACACACACACACACACACACACATATATATATATATATATATATATATATATATATATATATATATATATATATATATAGACACACACACACACACACACACACACACACACACACACACAAACATATATCATCTCATCTCATCATCAGCCACTTCTCTGGGGTCGGGTCATGGTGGCAGCAAGCTAAGTAGGGCACTCCAGATATCCCTCTCCCCTCCAGCTCCTCCTGGGAATCTCAAGTTGTTCCCAGGCCAGATTGGACATGTAGTCCCTCCAGCGAGTTCTGGGTCTCCTCCAGGGTCTCCTCCCAGTTGGACGTGCCTGGAAAACTTCCAAAGGAAGGCACCCAGGCGGCATCCTAATCAGATGCCCAAACCATCTCAACTGGCTCCTTTCAACGCAAAGGAGCAGCAGCTCTTCCGAGCTCCTCCGTATGTCCAAGCTCCTCACCCTATCGCTAAGGCTGAGCCCAGACACCCTACGGAGGAAACTCATTTCAGCCACTTGTATCCGCGATCTCACCCTTTCGGTCACTACCCAAAGCTCATGATCACAGGGGATGAGAGTCAGCACCTCCAAGTTTGAGGCCATGGTTCTCTACCAGAAAATGGTGGATTGCTCCATCCAGGTTTGGGGATGAGTTGTTGCCTCAAGTGAAGGAGTTCAAGTATCTCAGGGTCTTGCTCACGAGTGAGGGTAGGATGGAGTGGGAGATTGATAGGTGGATTGGTGCAGCATCAGCAGTAATGCAGACGTTGTACCGGACCATTGTGGTGAAGAGGGAGCTGAGCCGGGAGGCAAAGCTCTCATTTTACCAGTCAATCTTCATTCCAACCCTCACCTGTGGTCATGTATATGGAAAGATTGCAAAATACACATACATTGCAAATCATTTTGTAACATGGGGTGTGGTTGCACCTCAATGAATAAACATCTTATTTAGTCTTTTGACCAGTGATAACTATGGTGTTTTTAAACTCTGTTTCTAATAAACAGGCTGTTGTGCTCCCCACTTACTGTCACTGTCTGAGGATCATTGCAGGAGAGCCCCGGCTACGGCTGAGATTTGCCATTGTCCTCCTTTTTAAAGCCGAGATTTGCCATTGTCCTTTTTAAAGCGGAAATCTGCGATTTTCATAGTTATTTCATGCATCTGGACCATGAGTTCCAGCTTGCATAATACCAAGAGACACTCTCGGGATACCGCTGTTGATATTTTGGACTGGTAGGGACGAACACTGGAAAACAGGAAGAAGGATTGAAACAGGGTGATAATTTAACGATATTGAATGGGTCACCTACCAATTCTACAGTTGATATTACAGTACAGCAGCGCTCCCACATAGTTTGATGTGGTTTGTAACACATCAGATTGTCCGTGCTAGTGTTGGATGTCAGTTTGACGGGCTGGGGACTGGTTACTGCTGAGCTGACAGGACACCAGCTGCACCAGCTACTGCTGCCCGGTCAGTAGTCATCCCTGCCAGACAGGTAAAGACCAGGGATATGTCTGAATGCAGTGTCACAAAGCACTTATTTTCCTTCAAAGAAGGTTGAATCAGTTCATCTGGATACAGCGTTTATTGACAGATACGTTTCATCCCTCAACTAAGTGACATCTTCAGTCTAAACTGACTGCAGGCATCCCCACCTTTATAATCAACACAGTACAATGCAGTTGCCTAACGACTGCAACCATCAACCAGTTTCATATGCAAATATGGGTGTGACCACTAACAAGAGGTTCAGTGGCAATGTGTACTATTCACAGAGGATTAGGGAATGTTGCAGTCACAGCATTTTAAAATGGTGACAGATGTAGTCTTAGCCCCCCACCGCATCCCACCCCGGTTCAGGGATGGTCGTTCCCACTTAACATAGATGGCCATCGAAACTCTAGTTAATGGCCACACCCATATTTGCACATGAAACTGGTCGTTAGTTTCAGTCGTTATACATCTGTCGCCATATTACAATGCTGTGACTGTAACGTTCCTTAATCTTCTGTGAATAGTACACATGGCCATTGAAACTCTAGTTAGCGGTCACACCCATATTTGCATATGAAACTGGTCGTTGGTTTCGGTCGTTAGACACTGTATTGTTTATAAGGGTGGGGATACCTGCAGTCAGTTGAGACTGAAGATGTCACTTGGATGAGTGATAAAAAGTATGTCAATAAATGTTGTGTCCAGATGAACTGATTCAACCTTCTTTGATTTTCTTACCTTACCTTACTGAGCATGCATCAAGACATTATTTTTCCTAGGTTGTTCTTGTTCCTCAGTCTTTGAACCCAGCCTCTGGGTACTTTTGCTCTTCTGTGATAGTATTCAAAAGAATTTCCAGTCCTTCCCTTTGCGTCATTACTGATCACCCTCAGACACAACAAGGTTTTGGCCTGTCCTCTGACCAGGTCATTGGGTGTATGCAACCTACGACAGATACCCAAGGCTGGATTACAGACTGGGCATGCCGGGCGAGTGCCCCGGGGCCCCGGACCACAAGGGGCCCCAAAAGGTCAGGGGTATTGTGTTTGCGTATAGTAGGGATCCCCAATCATACCAAACAAGGGACATTTGTTCCAACCCTGCGCCGCGATGCAGGGCCCCAAGCTACAAAGTCTCTATTGATGCGGGGCCCCAAACTACAGTCTCTACTGATGCAGGGTCCCAAGCTACAAAGTCTCTATTGATGCGGGGCCCCAAGCTACAGTTTCTATTGATGCGGGGCCCCAAGCTACAGTTTCTATTGATACGGGGTCCCAAGCTACAAAGTCTCTATTGATGCGGGGCCCCAAACTACAGTCTCTACTGATGCAGGGTCCCAAGCTACAAAGTCTCTATTAATGCGGGGCCCCAAGCTACAAAGTCTCTATTGATGCGGGGCCCCAAACTACAGTCTCTACTGATGCAGGGTCCCAAGCTACAAAGTCTCTATTGATGCGGGGCCCCAAGCTACAAAGTCTCTATTAATGCGGGGCCCAAAGCTACAGTTTCTATTGATGTGGGGTCCCAAGCTACAAAGTCTCTATTGATGCGGGGCCCCAAACTACAGTCTCTACTGATGCAGGGTCCCAAGCTACAAAGTCTCTATTGATACGGGGCCCCAAGCTCCAGTTTCGATTGATGTGGGGTCCAAGTTACAGTCACTATTGATGCAGGGTCCAAGCTATAGTCTCTATTGATGTGGGGCCCCAAGCTACAGTCGGGGGGGGGGGCAATGGACGTGCGTACCCCGGGGCCCCCTGGTGGGTTAATCCGGCCATGCAGATACCAAACATTGTTTGTGGAAGTGACCAAACAGGGTTCTGCCCAGAAGACAGATGAACAGACACATAATGTGACACTCAACCTCTTCCTCTTCACACCTGCACCAACTCATTTAAAATGGCAACCACATGTGAAGTGGGAAGATGGACATGTGGGAAGAGGGTGGCACGAATTCACGTTTGCGGCGGCCTCACCCAGTACCGTCCATGCAGTGTCTTTGTCCACGTCTGTGTCTAAATTTGTTTTGTCTTCGTTTGATGGTTTGGAGAGCTGGCGCTGGATTGGTTGGGAGAGCTTGGTCTGCCGCGTCCTGTGGGCCCACAGACCACGGGCCTGACCAGAGTTGCACCCGAAGAGGTAACACCAAGGGCGGTCTGACAGAACGTGAAAGCGGGGTAGGCTAGGCTAACTGCTAGCCCATGCAGACCGGCAGTTCGGATAACACCGGGGGTGGTCTGGTGGTGGCCTCGCCTGGCATTGACTGTGTTTTTAGTGTCGTCGTGTGGAGTGCGGGGAGGTGTGTCGAAAGTGTCTGGCTGGGAGAGCCGGTGCTGGATCGGCCGGGGGAGCCCGGTCTGCTGCGTCCGGTGGGCCCAGGGATCACGGCCCTGCCAGAGCTGCGCCTAAGGAGGACACACCGAGGGCGGTCTGACAGGATGCAGAAGCGGAGCAGGCTAAGCTAACTGCTAGCCCATGCAGACCGGCAGTTCCCGCTGCCATCCTGGCTGGCGTTCACTCTCTGGACAGTGGGATTCTTGGACTGTGTTGCCCTGAGTGGGCTGTGTTGTTAACTTTTTGTGTTTGTGTTTTTGCTTTGTTTTCTCTGGTTTTCTGTGCTTTTGTTGGTGTCGTTTCTGGGAAATTTGGGGTGTGCGTTTTTGTCTTTTGTGTCACACTGCAGTGGGCTGGGGGAAACAAATGTTTTATTCTTTGGTGTACGCACGTACATGAGAGAAATGACAAT